>NW_027286069.1:116134012-116431512 GCF_022747635.1 Hetaerina americana
CGAGTTTTTCTCCTCTTTTTAACCCTGAGTTTATATATAATAAATATTGGTGGCAATAATATGGATAAACTATTGAGAATTCAAGTGCTGTCTTGGCGCCTTATGCAATTGTGCTTACGATCTCATACATAACAAACCTTTCCTCACTAGTTTATCCTTTTTCCGAATCTTAATTTTCGACATGCGAACACCTTCCAGTTTATTTTATAATATTTGTTATTTTCTGTAGAACTTTTCCGAATTCACGATTTAACTATCCTAAATACAATTTGGCAATCTTGGATTTCTAAAATTTACAGACACACAGGATATCACTGTGTTCTTTCCACTATTAGACTCAAAGTTTACAAATACCCTGCTCTCAAATATATACTCATTTTAAATGGTATTTTTCGGGTTTTATATTATCTAAATTTTATAGATGCTGACTGCAAGTCCATTTATTGTTGGGTTTTTATCTTTGTCAGTCAATATGATCGTTTAGCTTGTAATTTGGCTAATATGAGTAGTTAATTAAGACTATTTTGTAATACTCTCGAACTATATGGACTACATGCATGGGCTAAATGTACGAGAGTAGGCTGAAATGTAATGCACACATGCTGGTAGAGCGCAAACCAAAGGAAATAGTAAGATCGGGCACAAAGTACATCAAAGTACAATTCTTAAATTTCAAAATCATATATGTATTTATTTTTCAACCGAGTCGCCGTTAAGGCGAACACATTTCTCCCAACGCGTAACTAGTTTTTTCATTCCGTCACTGTAAAACTCTTCCGACTTTTCTCGAATCCAGGACTTGACAGCTGCCTTCACCTCATCGTTCGAGGTGTAAGGATTACATTTGAGGTGTCTTTTGAGATGAGGAAAAAAATAAAAATCGCAAGGCGCAAGATCGGGGGAATAAGGAGGGAGTGGAAGCGGTTCGAATTTCAGGTTTCGCAGAGCCTCTCCAGTCGCGCTCGAGGTGTGTGGACGAGCGTTGTAATGTTGCTAGATTATCGGCGTCAGGCTGCCTTTAACACGACAAACTTCTTCCTTGGATATTCCAATATGGTTTGCGATACGCTTTTGAGTGTTTTTTCGGTCATATTCAATCAAATCTTCGACGAGTTTGCGTTATTTATCGTCTGTGGCAGTGAACGGACGTCCGCTGCGTGTTTCATCAACAAATATAGCTTTTCCAGGATCGCAACCACTTAATTTTACTACCAATCGATTTACAGTAGACCTGTCAACTGCATCGTCACCATAAACAGCCTCCAAAGGACGATGAGTCTCAGTAAGAGTCACTTTTTCAACAGTTAAAAATTCGACACAGCACGCTGTTTAACTCGCTTCGACATAACACTTGAACACGTCTCCATACTTCCGCTTCTCGAAATACACTGGTTGAATGAAACGACCTCAAACTTGTGCATGCATGTTGAGGGAGGACGTTACTTCCACCTGCCACCAAGAGTGCTTCTGATGGTTATTTTGTTTGTGCTCTAGAGGCATATGTACCTTAGTTTTCAGCCTGCCTTCAAATGAAAATCATAGCTGTGTACATTTAATGTAAGTTTATTATTGAATCCAATTTTCTTTAATTTTGTTTTTGGTTTACAATTTATATAGAGATAGGATCATTAAAGAGTATATGTTTTATGTTTCGATGAGTTGTATTTTTGCTTCTGCAAATCAACTTTGACAAACATGAGCTGACTTTTTAGTTTGTAGAATACTTCGCCCAATTTACCGCGTCATACGTTTCATCTTGTTGTTGATCCCGTGTACTTCGAGTCTCGCATTATAACATTGTCACTCTCTACCTTAATTAAAAATTTCCGTTCTTCAAATAAGTCTTCGTGTAAAATTTCAAACGACCTCTCCTTGTGTGCGATGATAACTGAAATTATTGGGTACCTAATCGAAAAACTGTCATCGAATCACTGATAACAGCGATCAACAATAGGGAAATCACCGTAGAGGGATGTCACGATGTCAAAGTGTCACGATCTGGTTGGAGTGAGAACAATGTCTGTGTGGTTTGACTGCCCTAATATGGAGTAGGTTCAGAGCAAGTGTATGAATTGAATATATTCCTGATTTCTTGAAACAGCAACAGGGTAGTGAATTTCATTTGAGGTGGTATACAAATTTAAGGTCTTGGAAATAAACAGGCATTTTGTAGCGTAAATAATCTTAAAAAAAACTATAGTTCACAAGAAACTGTATTAAGCTAACAAAAATACAATCCTTTGCATTTCGAAATTTTTTGGAATAGTTTTCTTACTAGATAAATTGAGTAATTTCACTTTATTTTACCAAGATTTGCAATTCATATTTATTTATCTGTATACTCTGCAAACCACTGCCAAGGTGTGTGGCAGGGAGAGAATAGACACCAAAAATAAATTTACTCGAACATGACCCTACTGCGGTCGAAATATTTTATTATGATCCCATATCGTCCGTGGAATAAAAGACATCTTGATTCTATTTCTCCTAATCTTAATCTCTCTATTTCTATTAGAATGATCTCTCCTACCGTAGTACGATAGGGATACTAATACATTTTGAATATCATTGCTAAAGAGACCTTTGACGTCAGGTTTTCATCACAATAGACTCCATGTTTCTGAGTCTAAGACGCTTAAAATTAGTGGAAAAGTTTGCCTCAAGTTTATAATAATAATTTCTGTGCCAGAATAACTTCTAGTTAAAAAATAAAATATGGTCATAATTAATCCATAGGGAAAGTATTGGCAAATCATTAACAGCTGCCGAGCTTCATAGCCGGCTCACCATTGAGCTTAACCTTCAGATAATTGGTGATTCACAATCGTATTAAAGTAGTTAGGGTCATTTCATCGAAAGGGCGGCAATGATCAGAGGATCCAAGCCATCTTGCACAAAAGTATCCTTGCTATGAAGTTCACATCTTCCTAATTATCATTTATCATACGTTAGAGTCAGATGAATATGTATATTAATTTTTCATATTTTTCAATAATATTCAGTAGCCTTTAATTAACATCAGGTTATAATGTTAATTTTAAAATAAAATAAATAATGATCCGAAACGTCATTTAATATATATATATATATATATATATATATATATATATATATATATATATATATATATATATATATATACATACGTATATATATATATAATATACATATATATATACGTATATATATATATATATTCTACCTTGATCAAAAAGTTCCCGGAATAACCACCGTGTGGCGCTCCCATCGTTCCGATTTGAGTTCTGTTTTTTTTGTTAAATTGGTACATCTGTTGTTGATATTCCCTTTAAATCTTAGTGTCATAACTTGACATTTGCAAAAGTTACGTAGCCAAGAGTACATCTATCTCTGTGTGTGTTGGCGATTTTTTACAATTGCAGAAATGGATTTAAATTTGCAACAACGAACTTGTATTAAATTTTGCGTAAAAAACGGATTTAGTGGCGCACGGACGTTGGAAATGTTGGAAAAGTGTTTCGGCAACGATTCTCTAAAAAAAACGGTCGTTTACCAGTGGCACGAGCGGTTCAGAAGTGGTCGTGAGTCAATCGAAGATGATGAACGCAGTGGCAGACCATCGACATCGAAAGTCGGTGAAAAAATTGATAAAGTAAAAGAAATGTTGGTCAATAACCGCAAATTAACCATCAGAGAAATAGCGGAGGACTTGAACATTGCCTATGGATCCGCCCAAGACATTGTGGTTAATGATTTGGGTTTCCGTCGTGTAGCAGCAAAGTTGGTGCCAAAAGACCTCAATTTAATGCAAAAAAGAGACCGTGTTGACGTCGCAAAAGACATGATTTGCGAGGCTGAATCCGATCCCACATTCATCAAAAGGATCATTACTGGAGACGAGACGTGGGTTTATGAGTACGACACGCAATCCAGACATCAGGCAAGTGAATGGCGTTCACCAAATGAGCCGAGACCAAAAAAACCACGTCGTTTTCAGTCAAAAAAGAAGGCAATGCTGACGGTTTTCATGGATTACAATGGTGTAGTGCATCATGAATTTTTGCCAGAAGGCCAGACAGTAAACAAAGAGTATTATTTGGGCGTTATGAGACGTTTGCGTGAAGCAATTCGCCGAAAGAGACCAGAAATGTGGGCAGAAAACTCGTGGATTTTGCACCATGATAACGCACCGTCGCACAGTGCTATCATTATTCGTAATTTTTTGACGAAAAATGCAACAAATACCATCCAACAGCCACGGAATTCACCTGATTTGGCTCCCTGTGACTTCTTTCTGTTCAATCGAGTTAAAAAACCATTACGGGGAACGCGTTTTAGCAGCCGAGAGGAAGTAATGGAAAAATCGCAGGAAGCACTGATGGACATACCGAAAACCGAATATAAAAAATGTTTCGAGGATTGGATCAAGCGCTGGCATAAGTGTGTTGCAGTCGATGGGGATTACTTTGAAGGGGACAATATAGATTTAGATGAATAAACTTGTATTTTTAATTTTCTGAATAAATTCCGGGAAATTTTTGATCAAGGTAGTATATATATATATATATATATATATATATATATATATATATATATATATATATATATATATATATATATATATATATATACGTATGTACTATATGGGTATACCAATTTAATTTATTATTAATTCATAATTGTATATTACATTTGTAACACATTATTATTATTATTAATACACAACTATAATTATAATTTAATTCATAATCAATTTATTTAATTAATTGATTAAATATACATACACCCCTACCACACACTCTGACGTTGGCTTGCAGGGTATATATAAAAGGATAAATATCTACCTTGATGATTTCAAAAAGTCAATTGAAATCAATCAAAATGAATCATTTCATAAATCTGGGAATTTCGTATGTTTTTCAGTACGACTACGCGGCTAACTTAAGATTTTTCTATCAATTATTTCCCCTAGGAAGGTTAACCTAAAAGGTTAAATATTATATAATTCTCTGCACTCAGAAAATACTGCATTGTGGTGATTCACGGCAGTTTATGATGGTGGATAATAATTACTTTTCCAATGGAGACCCACCGACTGGAGGAATATGCAACTCCCGGTGCTTCAAGTCGAGCGACGGCGGCTGGGAGAGGGACGGGGGTAGCGGGTCGAGGTCGAGGGGAGGAGAGCCGGGGGTGGGGGCCGGGAGAAAGTTTCGGGTGGTTGAGAGATTGGAGGAGGCGGGCGAGAGGAGGGGAGGGGGTCGGGAAAGTAATGGGAAGGGTGGGTTCGGAGGGGCGGGTTGGGGGATTCGGAAGGTGGAGTGGTTTACTGGAAAAGGTCGAGAGAAAGAAAGGAAGGGGGCGTGTTGAGGGGGTATTTACTGAGAAAGTGCAGCATTAGAAAGGTAGTGCGGAAAAATTATACTGGTTCTTGGATGATAAAATTCCTTGAATGGGAAACACTAAACCGAAATTGAAGAAAATGAAATGATTTGTGGACATCGATAAAATATTAAGTGAAGAAAGAATTGGGAAAAAAGCCAACATTGAAAGAAAAACACCCCCTTCATAGCTGGAAAGATGTCCATCATTTTGTTACTTAATATAAGTCCCAAAGACTGATTTCGTAAGAAAGTATTTTTTAGAACAGTTGTATCATTTAATAAACATGTTATTTAATGATTACTGGTTAAGTACTTAATCCTAATTGGTTCACGAATGCACACTTGGAGTGTATAAAATCTTTTGTAAATCTTGGGAAGCTTAAAATATCACAACGATTTCGAGAATTTTGCAGTCTGATTTTAAAAAGATTTAGGTCTTTATTAGGAAAACCATTGAATTGTGAATTACTAATTCAGTTTTGTTCATTTAACCTTTAATCTATAATATTTACTAAGAATAACCAAGACATGTCCAGATATTACTATATAATAAGATATTTTGTACAGAACTGTATTTTGTGAAAAAAACGTTTGACGGCCTTTGTTGGGATGACCTTTGGATAGTTTGAGTATTCTTAAGTCTAATATGAGAGTTTGAGAGAATCTGGATCAGATGGACAGAGGGGACAATCAATTTAAATTAATTTCTGCAATTTTTTCTCCAGGTTGAAAAAAAGTGTGATCCACGTTCCAAAGGAGAAAAGAAATAAATTGCGGCAAAAAGAAATGATCAGGATGGTAATTTCACTTGCTTACTCAAACACGTACGGTCTATTCTGATAACAGATATCGTTATCATGTTGGATGAGGATACATTCACATGTTTTATGAATATGAGAATGACGAGAGAATCTATTTATAATTTAAGTATCGTTAAAAAATATGTGGTTTAGAAATGTTTATAAATTGTTCAGTTTCTCAAACCTGCTATGTAAACAAGAATCAATAAGTTTGTGTGTCTCATATATGCTTCGGGATGGTTATTAGGCTGTGTGATATATTTTTACATCTTTCAGGGTGCGTTCCAAAAGTAATTCAATTATTTTTTTAAAGTAATTTATTGAACATATTTGCAAAAACACTAAAAATTCTTCCAAGTACTTTCCTTTGACCACGTTTGCCAGTGACTCCGCCATGACCGGCACGCGCCCTGCAAGGCGTCTTTAGGGACATCTCGCCAAGTCTTCGTCACGGCAAATTGGATATCTTCTATGGACGAAAAACGGGTTCCTTTCAGGGTTGCCTTAATAACAAAAAAGGGAACAAAAAGAAGTCTGATGGGGCGACGTCAGGACTACTAAGGTGGTGGGGCAGCGTTGGCATACTATATGGTGTTTGGCCAGGATCTCGCGCACTCGTAGCTCGTTGTGGCAAAGCGCGTTGTCGTGAAGGAGTTTCCAGGTAGCGGAGGTGTCTTTTCTCGTCCTGATGACCCTTTTTCGGAGTTTTTCCAGCACATCCACGTAGCAGGCAGCATTAACTGCCTGTCCTTGAGAAACGAAGTCCTTGTGGACCACTCCGTTACTGTCGACAAAGGTAGTGAGGTTTGTTTTCACTTTTGATTGCCTCATTCTTACCTTTTTGGGCTTCGGGGACTGGTCATTCTGCCACTCAGAGCTTTGGCGTTTTGCTTCTGGGTTGTGTTCAAAAACGCTGGTATCAGAATCAGTGATGACTTAGTCCAATTAATCAGGTTCATTTTCAATACATTGCTTAAGTTCACTTGAAAATTTCCGCTCGGATGGTCTTTTTGGCGTCGCGGCAAACACTTAGAGCACGAGCCTGGCGCACACTTTCCTCATCACTAAATCTTCAGTAAAAATAATAAACACAACAATAGACGACAATTTCAGGTCATTAAAAACCATCTTGATACTCAATCGACGGTTTTTCTGCTTGACGGCCGCCCAGAGCGTTTTTCGTCGTAAGCCTTTTCCCGGTCCTCCTCAAAGACCTTTAATTACGTCAAAACTTTTGATTAGGACAGAGAAGAGTCCCCGTAAGCCTCACGAATCAATTTTTAAGTCTTCCAAGACATTTTTCAGTTTAGCACAAAACTTACTGTGATCGCGTAACATTGCTCGATCGTCGATTCCATTTATTTCGTGACACGGTCGGCGCGCAGAGGTTTACAATAACTGACGTCCAACCTCTTCCACAGCTTGGAGAGCACTGAGACCGGTTTTGGTGGCAAATCTTAGCGCTCTCCCACCTTCTCCAAGTGATTCAATCCCACTACCACCAATAGGAGCGGCGCGGGAAATTTAATTGCATTACTTTCAGAACGCAGCCTATGCATCACGATTTTTGTCAAATATTATACACCACAAATATTTGTAAAGATAAAAGGACTCTTTATCCATATCATCTTATTCTTCGTTTAAATCAAATTTTCTTTGTAAATGTATTCTCATAAAGGTGACCGTTGAAAATTTCTTTATTCTTCATTTTTCCTTATTAACAGAAGTTTCAATTCATTGGCCAATTTATCTTGGATCACCATTTGGTGGATAATTCTAAAATTATTTATGCATGATAATCTAAAATCAAGCTAATAATTCGCGATTATTTTGTTTCACCATAGGATGGAATTAGTCAAAGAACAGTTTTTATTTTGAAATAGTCAATGAATTTATTTGCAATGTGAGAATACTTACTATAATTTTCTACAGTTATCATATGGATATCCAACAAGACCACGCTACATGATTTGTCACCATTTCAAGCAATATCGACCGACCAGCGGATGCGTAACCCACCGAATCGGACTGCTGAATATTCTATCGTAAAACTTCTTTTTTGAATCAATTTTGAATGATTAGGATTCATGCGCAGTATTATTCAACATTTTTGTTCGTCGACATAATGGAAGTGCGATTTTTTGATGGGATTTAAAACTAACTTAAGGATGATAGGTTAATGGAGTGAAAATACTTTACTTCACATATCTTATACTATTTATCTAATTTCTTAGGAAATATTCTGCTAATATACTGTTCGTATGAGTAACCTACAATATGATCCAAAATAAATTCAGGGTTTCTAATTTAATGAACCTGATTGGCAATCCAGCTAAATAAGCCCAAAGAATTAAGCGAAATTTTTCATACACCAGCGCTGCCAAAAGTATAAGCAAGACATCGTGAAGTAGCACGTGGTCAAGGCAATATTCATTATTCTTGCTTTGAGGTGGACATAATGGGCAACCACTGTAAAGGAATTCATGTCATACCATTTGTGGCTTTTATGAATTTCCTTGTGAAGTTTTCTACGGTGTCATTTTGATTTGGGGCAAAGGAGACATTATGTTTCAGGTTTGTGAGCCAAGTCTACAATTTGAAACATTTTTTAACCTCATTTCTCCATTCTCCCTCCATCTATTTCCTTCAGTTCTTAATTACTGTGGTTGATTTCCTCTTCAGACAATTCTCCCGTGTGATAAAACAATCAACCCGGCTGCATCTTTAGTTTTAACTTCGACATCTATTATAGCTTTAAACCTTCACTGAATTCCCTCTTTTCCATTTGCAAAACATTTTCTTAAACTCTTTCAATACCCTCAAATATCTACCCCCTACATGACTTGTGATATTCTATACCATTTCTTAATTTCAGCGCCCTCTTAACGGATTATATGAGTCCTAATTGGGATTCAAACTGTACCTTAATAGCCACTAAGTTCTAACTATAGTTTTACTTACTTAGCTTTTTTAAATATCACTAATTCACACTTGGGGCATTCAATTAATTTTTAATAGTGAATTTCTGTACGTTTAAAACTGAGAACAAACTTTGAGAGAACAGCTTTGGCACCCTAAGAGAGAGAGAAAGCATTGTCCTGCATTTTATTTTATAATAGCTTTCCCCATTCCAAAATAATGAAATGGATTTCGTTGGATGCCATAAATTGATGTGGTGAGTATGGGGTAATTACCACACCTTTCCTACATCACCGTTTGCATAAGTAAGTTAAGGCTATTGGTCTAATATAAGTTAGTACAGCTAAATAATCAAATTGCGAATGATTCAAAATACCGGCCAGTCGTGTTTTCTTTTTTGCTAAACTGACGATAAAAATTGGTTCAAAATTTTGGGAATTCCAACCAAAATAAATTAAGTCAGGAGCGACTTCATAGAATTTTGATAAAAAACACAGACGCAACGTTTCACAGCTGTTGTGATAATAACCGAACATTACACATTAATGCGCACCAGGATAGCTTAAATACGTTTTCTCCTATCATAATATTAACTTAGAACAATTGAATTAATTTTATTGGCTCTTCAATTATGCCTGTACATTACTAAGAGGTATTACACCTTACAGGTTTGAGTATATGCGGCGCATGTCAGGGGCCATTCAATAAAAAAGTATTTTTCGCATGTCAGCATAAAGATCAAGACCAAACACGCAGACGTATTAGAATGGACTCCCATTCCGGGTGAAAGGCCGGAGTGACCCCACCAGCGAGGTGCGAGTGAAGGCTTCGTCACACTCCTGCCCGTCTCTTGGGCCGCCATCATCCAAATGCCCAATGGTCTCCCCCGCATAAATATATTGATAACATGATAAAAGCCTTGATTGGGCGATTAGAATCTCGGATTATAGGAATGCCACCGCCGTGCCGCACAGGGGATGAGAGCGGATGTTTGACCGAAGAATGGAAGCGGGGCCGGGAGATGGGAGACCTGTGTGTGCGTGTGTGTGTGTTGGGAGGCGGAGTTGTAGGCAAGGGATAGGGATAGACAGAGGAGAGGGAAATAGATAGCGTCGTCGGCTAGGAGGAGGAGAGGTTGGAGTGGGGGAGGTCGGGGGCGAAGGGGGGAGTAGGGCGCGAAGGGAGGCGGCAGGGAGGGGTGGCTTTCGTCGTAGTAGGGCGGCAGACAATAAAGACAGTCATTACATCTCTAGCGAGAGGCTCCAGCTTGGCGGGCCCTACCAAAACCCCTTGCTATATCGACTCGCTCGAATCTTCATCTCCCCCCTCATCCCTCCCCACCCCCCTTGCGCTCTTCTTTTCCCTCCCTCCCCCCTCCTCCCCCGCCCTCCTCTCTATTCTTCCAGCCTCCTCCCTCCGATGCAGCATTCGATATGTCCTCCTCTTCCCCATCCCTCCTCCCGCCCCGCGAGATCTTCTCTCCCTCAAAGAACGACCGCGCAATCAACGGGAGTATTCCCTTCCGCGTCTATTGGAGAAGAATACCTCCGAGGGATTCTTTACTAATTGATAGGCCCTAATACTAATCTCTTCTTTGGAGTCCATTCTTACGCGTGGAGCAGAAGAGACGAGGCCGTTCGTCAGTTTCTCTTTGCATCGGTTTATAAGTTCCAAAAGCAGGTACTTTCAATTTGCATAGCCGACAGTGCGTTAGGAAATATTTCCCGACTGATGGAGTGGATAGCATACAGTTAATATTTGACGACAGTGACGATAAAGGTCTAGGGTCACCAAAACTTAAATAGTACGTGTGTGAGACACAAAGTATTGAGCAGAACTTGGACACCTTCACTAGACTTAGTATGAGCACATCATAAGCCATTGTTCTTGCGACATTGGCTCACTCTGCATCTTCAGTTAGCTTGGATGGTGGAAAAGTCTTGTAAAAGCATAAAATACTTAAATAAGAGTGCAAATGCATAATTTATTCTTGGCCATCCTTCAAAATTATTGTTTTTTTCTCTTGTTGGTTTTTTTACGATCCTTATTCGGTGGTTTGTAGTTGCGCGGATACTCGATTTAGATCCGTTTGCTTCAGAGTAAATATCATCTGTAACAAGTGATAACGTTTATTTCAAATGGCGTTCATATTTGACGCCATCGAAAAGGGCTTCATTGCATTAAGCAATACTTTTACATAGTTATTAGCAATGAGGAATACGATTTTCATTTTTTGTTCAATTTTGACTTTAGATTTTATTTGACAACTTAGGCTAGTCTTCAAAATGTTTGTGTTTATCGATAAATAAATTCCCCTCATTATGTTTAACCCTAAAAAGTACAATTCCCATTTTTAATTTACCCTTTAAAACTGACGAAAATGAACTTATTCGTTTGTTCTGACTCTTGTGACCATAGACGTACCAAATGATTTCAACGTGTATTATTTAATAAAATTATAACGTTGAAGGAGCATTGAACACTGATTTTTGAAGACAATTTTATTATACGAAAATAATTAAAGGTAGGAGAAATGCAAAATTACATTCAGTGTTTGAATAATCCAATGCAATAATTTTAAGAGCGTAAAAATAATTCGCCTTGACTGGAATTTGAACCCGGATCTCTAGATGCCCGGCCGAGTACCAGTTAAGCTACCGAGGCGTGCTGACAATGATTTTTACAATCTGAAATTGTTGCATTGTAATGCAAATTTAGCGGATGACTACGTTAAAAGTTAGAGTAGCGGCATCTCCCGCAGTTTGTTGAGGATTAAATAATCCATTTAAATGTGGAAAACGCGGTACTTGGACAGTAGAGCGAGAAGACTTTATGATTCCAAATGTTTTTCAAAGCTCTCAAACTTTCTGTTTACGAATAAAGAAAAACCTAGTATTAGACTAATAGGGAATCAAAAGATGTCAACAGATCGGCTCCTTCCCGTCAATTCATGATCCCCACTTGAAATATAGAAAATAGCTATGACACAGCCTCCCTGTTTACTTTCTCGTTATGAATCGTTTCATGCTTTCCAATATCCCATTGTGAAGTGACGTGTAAATAATCACAATCTGTATTTCTTGTTGACTTCTCTCGATGCTCATCTGTTGCAGATTCCATGCGGGGATCGCACAACTAGATGTGACCGCCTAGCTCTTTCAATCTCCAAGAATCTGTTCGCGCGTCTCACTTCGTCCACTTATTGCCAGGGCAGCATTTTTAAATTAATTTCTCATTAGGAACAGTATTATTTAGAAGAAATATTGGCATAAAATAAAATAAAGGCTACTATATTTTTTGCAAATTCTATGGAAAAATTGTTATTTAACGATGTATATCGTGTGATAAACATGTTCTTTTATTTTATTTCAATAAAAAACCGTCATGTCATGAAGCCAGGAAAAGCAATCAAATTCTGAAAATACGAGGGCAGGCTGAAAATTAATGTACATAAGCTTGCAGAGCGCTAAAAAGAAATTGCAAGACCGCACAATAAGTGCATTTAAGTACAGTTTTTAAGTTTTAGAATCCTGTATTTATTTTCATCATAGTCATCGTTAAGGCCAACAAATTTCTCCCAACGTGTAACTAGTTTTTTCATTCCGTCACTGAAACACTTTTCCGACTTTTCTCGAATCCAGGACTTGACAGCTGCCTTCACCTCATCGTCCGAGGTGTAATGATTACCCTTGAGGCGTCTCTTTAATTAAGGTAAAAAATAAAAATCGCAAGGCGCAAGATCGGGGGAATAAGGAGGGTGTGGAATCGGTTCAGATTTCAGGTTTCGGAGAGCCTCTCCAGTTGCGCGCGAGGTGTGTGGACGAGCGTTGTCATGTTGCTAGATTATCGACGTCAGGCTGCCTTTATCACGATAAGCTCGACATGGGAGGCGTTTTAGAGTCTTTATACACATAGAAGAATCCACTGTTTCCCCTCGTTCTAGAAAATCCGTCGTATAAACTTGGTGAACATCCCAAAAACATCCGTTGATGTTTGATCAACAATTATGGCTTTTACAGGCTCGCAACCACGAAATTTTACTACCCATCGATTTACAGTAGAGCCCAAAACAATATCATCACCATTAAGAGCCTAAAATTTACGATGAATCTCAGTAGGAGTCACTTTTTCTGCAGTTAAAATTTCGATAACAGCACGCTGTTTAACTCGCGTTGACATAGCACTATAACACGTCTCCATACTTCCGCTTCTCGAAATACACTTGATAAATGAAACGACCTAAAACCTGCGCATGGATATTGAGAGGAATGTTACTTCCATATACCACCAAGAAATTATCTGAAGGACATTTTTTTGTGGTTTACAAGCATGTGTGCATTATTTTTCAGCCTACCCGCGTGTTTTTAAACCTAGTTCAAATAAATAAAAGGTTTTGATGCCCAGCACCGCTCCGAATATTATTGGATGAAAATTGTTGTCATCGTTCAATTCATACACCTTCCCCCATTTACGTTCAAGATTTTTTTGGTATTTAAATCGTCACGTTTATTAGCTGGTATCTCAAAATTTAGTCTCTGCCGAAACGTTATTTTTCTCAGCGCTCTCTCGCTGACATATGATTGATTCATGCTAAGTTAACAATGGTGCCGTGGAATTTTATGAAGGTTCCATCGTTTTATTCCGAATAGAAATCTCTGTAAAAGATTCTTGATTAAAAATTGTATTAGGATCAATAGTGTTATTTCCTCTCCTATTCCTTCCCACACGGGAACGGTGAGAGCAGATAGCCTAAAAAGTGCTCAATCCCACTTTTTAGACCATCTCCCATCATATCGCTCTATAATGCATTAACTAATTCATTTATTGTTTGAATACAGCAACATATATGCATAATATTTTTATTTGAATAAGCTGGCATAAATATACCAGAAATAGTGTTTCAATTCGTTTCCTAAACAATTTTTATAAACTATCAGTGTATAAATCTCGAAATCTTTTAAACAAAAATTTTTATGATATCAGAGACCAAACATTTTGAAATTCCACTTAATAACTGGAAAATGGCTTAAGTTTTCGTTCCTGTTATTATGGAAGAGTTCCACTACATCACACCTGAATCTGTAACGTATATTTTTACAATATCACTCACTCTTTAAGAAAGTTCGTTTAGGTCGTTCATTAACTCCTTAGGAAAAAATAGAAAATATTATTTTGGGTAAAATTTTAAGTTTTTTAGCATAAAATTATTTTGAATACACTTTTACGCTGGAAACACTTTTCCCAGGGGGACGTTTCAACAACTTTTTTTCAGCCGTCCCAAAAGTAGCATTTTGGAAGCTCCTCAAAATACTTGTAGACGTCTTTGTTGGCGATGACCTTCCCGTTTGACGTGGATCGTTTCTCCCCGAGACATGTTTTCAATTTTAGAAATAAAGGGAAGTCACTGGAGATCAAATCAGTAGAATAGGGGGCATGTTGTATTAATTTGAACCCAAATTACATAATTTACGTCACAGAAACTGCGCAAGTAAGTACTCTTTTATTGTCATGATGGATGACAATTTTTTCTTTGCCAAATTAGGACGTTTTGTCTTGGTTTATTTGGACATCCGGTCCAATAACGGTGCAAAGTACTCTCTATTTATCATTTGCCCTTTTTGAAAATAACCTATACATGATGAGTCAGTCCATGGGCATCCCACTAACCTGTGGCCATCAACTTGTCAGCCAAATTCACTCTTAATCTTTGTTAGAGTCGAATCGCCTTTAAAAACCAATTGTTTTGACTGTTTATTTGCTTCTGAAATAGTGTAGTGTATCCTTATCTCGTCCGCAGCTATATATCAACGTAGAACTTTGTCACGATGCGATAGAAAAGCGTCCAACCATCCTCTGAATCGACCACATAATTGCGTTTATAATCTTCTGAGAACAAAAGGGACACCCATTTCGTCGAGATTTTTTTCGCACCAAATTTTCGTGGAAAATTATAAACACTGTATCTTTTGATAAGCCTTTTGTCTCAAATATTTTGGAAACCTTGATTCGTCGTTTACTCGAAACCATATCGTGAATTAGGCCTATCATTTCGGAGGAAGTCCCTTACACTGGGCGTCCCGAGCGATGTTCATAATTTTTGGATTTACCGCATCGTTTTTACTTTTTTGCCCAATTGTAAACGGCCAAAAACATAAGAGCAAATGCGCATGGAGTTAATCCAACTCTACATTGTTCTCTGTTGGTGTTAAGCCTTTTCAATAGAAGTGTTCAATCACCACACGAAGTTCATTTTTTCCATTTTTCTAAATAACTGAAAGAGTTTTGCTTCAATCGACTATGAAGAGGAAACCACGAGGTGACGATAGCAGAGGATTTAACAGTAGTTTAGTAGAAGAGAAAAATATTTAGGCTTACTCATAGAAAATCTTTTACAAGCGTCAAATTTTTGATTTTCTCAGAAGTTTTAGAAAGGCCAACGTATTTCTTTCTAATATTACCTTAGGGTATTTTGAATAAGTTTAATTAAAAAAATAATCAGATTCTTTAGTTTTTCCAAAAAGTGGATATCGTTGTTATGAGTATAAATATGAAATTTTTTTGGAGAATATTACAATAACACTCGTAGAGCGTTGACGCGATGGATTTGCCAGGAAGCGGAGATGTCTTTTCCCGTCCCGATGACCATTTTTCGGAGTTTTTCCCGGCCAATCACGTAGTCAGCGTTAACTACCCTTGAGGAACAAACTCCTCATTTACTTACGAAAAAGACTAGAATTAGAATATTAGAATAGAATATTAGAATTGTTTTCACTTTTGATTTACTCATTCTTGGCTTGTGGGACCGGTTGGTGTCCCAATCAGGGCTTTGGCGTTTTTTTTTCTTAGTCGTAATCAAAAACCCAAGTTTCATCACAAGTGATGACGTTGTCCAAATAATCAGGTTCATTTTCAATACGTGGCAAAATTTGCTTAAAATTTCCGCTCGGCTGGTCTCTCGTGACACATCAGTGGCTGGTCAGCGCGCAGAGGTTTACAATAACTGACTTTCTACCACATTTCCCGCTTTGAGAGCACTGAGACTGATTTTGCGGCCAAGTATAGCGTCTTTACTACCTACTCCAAGTAGTTTGTATCCACTGCAGTTAATTGAAGCGTCGGGGGAAATTTAATCGCATTAATTTTGGATCGAACCCTGCATATTGGAGGTTTTTGAGGCGTGGATTTGATGAAGGATTATTATTATAAGGTAATCTACCGGTTGAGGTAGGTTTTTGTTGGACACAACTACCGAATAAATATTTTGTAAGGCTCTTCATCTCTGGGTACTTCCTTCCTCCCTTCATCCCATCCAACGTCCCTATCCTATTCCTGCCTTTTCCTCGTTTGCCTCTGCCGGTCAATACCCCCTTCATCCACTTTTCCTGCCACCACAGGATTTCTCCCAATAAACCCCTCTCTTCGCCCACCATACCAAGTACATCCTCATTTGATTTCCTTTCGGTCCATTTCACCTTCTCCATTCTTCTCCACACCCACATTTCAAAATCCTCCAATCTACGTCTATCCTCCTGCCTCAATGACCACGTTTCCGCGCCGTACATAGCTACGCTCCATATCAAAGTTTTTACGAGTCTTTTCTTAACATCCTTACTCAACGTCCCTGTCATCAACTGCCTCCTCCTCGTGAAAGCCTCTTTGCCTAGCGCAATTCTTCCCCTTACGTCCCTACTACTTTGACCGTGTTGATCCAAAACCCTTCCGAGATATGTTAACTGTTCTACCTGCTCTAGTTTATTACCTCCTATTTTAATGTTAAGTTTAAACTTTTTCTTTCTAGAAAATCGAATAACCTTTGTTTAATATTGATTTTCATCCCATACTTGTCGCACTGAATTTCAAATTCACTAAGCAATGCTTGCAGCCCCTTGGCTGACTGAAAACTAAAGCTTGGTCCTCAGTAAACCGAACTTATTTTATGAATTCCCCGACCACTTTCATTCCTACCTCCAGTTCTTCCCATGCCCCTTTAATAATTTCCTCTTTTAATGTGTAGCGTAGCCTTTTTCTTTCTGGAAAATCGCACAACCTTTATTTATTAATAGTAATTGTCATCTTTCGCACTGGATTTCCAATTCACTCAGCAATGCTTGCCAACCCTTGGCCGACTGACAAACTAAAGCTTGGTCATTTGCAAAACTTTCTTTCATTAATATTGATTCTCATCTCATATCTGTCACACTGAATTTCCAATACCCAAGTTCTAATTCACTCAGCAATGTTTGCAACCCCTTGAAGAAGGATGGGAGGTAAAATTGGATGAAAGGAAAACAAAAAATTTAGTTGGGGGGTATCGGTGGGAAGGAAAAAGGATTGCTAGAAAAAAATAGAAAGGAGGAAATAGAGGTGGACGCTGAGTATCTTAGTTGGGGATAGAATGTTGGGGACAGTGATGGAGAAAAGGGCGTTAGGTAGCTGAACTAGTTGGAGGAAAGGAATCGGACGAAATGAAGGGAGGTGAACAGCCTTATTGGTTATGAAATACAGTCGTATTAGAATGAAGGTTAGCGGAATTGAAGGATAGTTTAGTGTAGTATGGTGTGTGTTTTTAGGCGAAGCCAAGATATGTAGCGATGTCCAGTCAGTGTTCATCCAAAACCCCACAATAAACGGTAGCCTACCAGAAAAGGCAGTCTACCTCCTTCCCTTCCTTACTTCCGTCCGTCACTTCCCCATCCCCGGGTTTCGAATTTTTTCGCCTTCATGAACAATTCCTCGTCCTCCTTCAACTCACGCAGGGTAACAGATGAGAGAGATGAGTTGAAAACCCCAAAGAGCCTTCTCACCCTCCAAATCAGGTAAGGCGATCGAATCACTCCCATCCAGACGGATCGGTCCCAACTTCTCGCCCCGAACAAATCCACTCTCCCTTTCCTTGTCTGGACTAAGTCTCCTCGCCAACTATGACCCCTCGGTCACCGTCTCCGGACTCCGTGAATGCCCCCCGTCCATTGCCTCAGGGCGGAGGGAGAGGGCATAGGGCAGGGTTTCCCGCACTCGAGCGGATTTTCTAGTCTCTCAACATCATGTAATGTCTCGTTGCCTTCGTCCTACATCTCATTCGCTCAAAGATGATGAGAAAATGGAGGGGGGTGGGGAAGGCAGTTTGACGCTGCCTACTCTCACACTGCTTATTGACAAGCTGGAAAATGAAGTGGGGCACTAATGATGAGATAGGTTTTCAAATTGTTTTTTTACAGAGCACGAAATCTTTGGGATATGTAAAAATGTAAAGCGGAAATATTATTAAACATACTTTAAAATCACAAATTATTATTTTAAAAATCAGTGGAGAAAATTTTAAGTTAACGTTTATGCATAAAACGTTGCCATTATTTCGATGAATATTGAATTAAACTATGGAAATCTATATTTCTATCTGTAGATACTTTTTTTTAACAAGGATAAAATGAAAACTGAAATACGATGAAAATGTTAAATTAATATATAAATGAGATTCGTTTGGAAAAGTGACAATAATTCATTCAAAAAGTAATAGGAGGCAATATTTTCATTCACGGCGAAGTAAATAAAGCAAAAAAAAGCATGAACAAGGCAGCATTGTTACGGGGTAGTAAAAAGAAGTTGGAGGAAACACTGATTTTGGATCGGTTCTCGTTTGGGCTTTCAGGTCTCTACCTCAAGGCTTGATGGCGATGAAAATTGTTATTGCTATGCCTTTTCGATGTGATTAACATTTAGGTTTTTTGGGGAGGGTGGAAGATTTGTCCTTGGGCATCTGAGGCTCCTTTTGGTTGATCTCTCCGGGCACCCTTACTGTTGCTTCCCCAGTGGTTTACCAAAGAAGTGCCCTCAAGCAGTTAGTCAAATGAACTAGGTATCGAGGCAGTGAGCCTCGTATTTTGCAATTCAATGATCTGCTTCCAGAGCGATCCGATTTTAAAGAAAAGCCACGGAAAAGCTTCAAACCAGCGATGCGGAAAGTCGTTGGCTTAAGCAGGAAATAAGTGGAATGTATTATATTTAGATCCCACATTGAATTCATATTGAAGGATATGAGGGCGAATCTGTGCACTTATTGAAGTATTCACTACCATGAGTTAAGTCTATGAGTAAAAAAAAACATATCCGTGAACCCCGTGATGGTCGCAGTTTAAAGGGACGAGATTCAGTGCTGATTCGACAGAAATCGTCCCTCTCCACCCGTCCACCCTCCTAAGCGTATAAAAGAGACTCTTTCTGCTCTCCACCGAGAATCTTTTGCCATTCTTTTTAATATCTGGGGACTAAGGGTGCCTCATCTTGGCAGAGGTTTTCATTAATTTTCTTTTCCTATGAATAGGTACGATAAAAATTATCTGCTGCCATAGAACGCAGGCATTTGTTTATATCTACTTTACCCAGAAAGGAGAGATGAGCAAGCATTGAAAAGTTAATCTATTAAATACTAAGTGTTCTATGGCTCTTTAACATAAAATATTTTTACATATTTGAAAAAATAAGGTTGATATTTACGCAAAATTCCCAAGTGCTAACCCATTCAATGAGTTTTGAAACGCAATTCAACAGAGAATTTAATTTATTTAGAACGAGCATTCATAAGAGCAAAGAAATTGAAGGCTCAGTATCACTCAGGAGAGATATTGGAAAGGGCAGCGAAGAATTCAATGTGGAGCGCACCTCTGTGTGGATCTGGAACCTGGTCTTCGATCCAAGGGAATGAAGAAAGTTGGGAAGAGGAAGGTTAACGGTGAAGTTTGAAATCTCTATCGGGGGAGGAGAGAGGAAGTTGTTAAATAAAATCAGAAAAGGTAGAAAAATTTGAGAGGTAATTGTTATATATTGAATGCAGTTATAGAGGGAGAATGTTGGATGATCTGGGCAGGAAGCAAAGGTAATAGACAAACAAAACGCTGCGAAGGAGGCAGGCAGGAGGTACAATGAACTAAGGAAATTAATAATATTAGGAAAAAACAAAAGGATATACGCGTTTTGCGACCCCTTTGCGATTTATTAATTATTTCCTCATTGCAGCAAATGTAAAAGTCGAATAAATTACCCATTGAAATATTATTAATGGTAAAAATCTCCGTGCATGCTGCATCTACGTAGTCCTGGGGTTTCATTTACTCTGGCCGTTGTGATCCATCGGATTAGCGTAAAATTTCAGCTTACCTGAAAAAGCCATAATCCTGAGAATGACGGAGTGAATATCAAAAGTCCAACACCGGGCATATTATAAATGGTGTTTGAATATTGTTGGACTAGTGACAAGGTGGTTGCCTGCGATCCCTAAATTTAAAAAAAAACGAACAACATCCATGTATATATAGCTTATTGTGGACAAAGTTCTTTTAAAATTGGATGATTAAAATATATATAGAGGATTTATTCATTGGAATGGTCGATTGTACGACATTTGTGTATTTTTCAGGTATATAATTTTTCTAACAATTAGCTATTTACTGGTGCAAATAATTTAAAATTGGATAGAGGCAATTTAATAGATCTAATAAAACGATTTATTAAATATAAAGAGTAATTTAACGTTATTAGAAGCAAGGGTAGAAGTAATAACGACGTTGTACTGTACTTAGTCAATGCATCCTTCTGCTAACGACCGTCGTATGTTGCAGCGCACATTTCTCTTAGACATGATAGCGTGCAGACTGTAGGTGGGGCGATATTTCGCCCCTATTAGGCGCCTTTGTGCGGTAATAATCGGTACACGGTACCAAACATGGAGTGGCCCGGAGTTTGCATCAATTTTCAGAGACGACGGAGGTGGCCCTGAATTTCGATTCTAATGACCGTGACTGGACCTGGGTGGCGTCCACCTTGACGGGGCGCCGGCGTTCTCTTGTCGTGTTCATGAAGGCGAAAAGAGTGCGCTGGAGACACTATTCTGCCAAATTTCGCTCCTTTACTGGGCTCCCTCGAAAGCACTTTTCATGTAGCTCTACACTTGTAAAGTTTTTGAGTCCATGCTTCAAGAAACTTAAAGAGATAAATTGATGTTTTCGCTCGTTACACATTGGAATTCCTGCATGATAAATAAGGATTACTCTTACGTGTTTTTCCACAGGAAGTAATTTTAATCATGTTCGACCAGGGTTTTATTGTGTCGTTGGTTTATCAGGTAACCTTATTTCGTGGTTCTGATGCAACGGATCCTGAGTTGTTTACAATTGAAAGTCTATAGAATGGAAAGCCAGAATTTTTCATAATTACGAGGGTAGGCTGAGCAAAATGCACACATGCTTATAGAGAACGAACAAAAACAAACAAAAAGATCGGGCGAGGAGTACATTAAAACACAATTATTAAGTTTCAAAATCATATATTTACTTTTCACCATAGCCACCATTTAGGCTAATACATATTTCTCCCAACGTGTAACATGTTATTTCATTCTGTCGTTGAAAAACTCTTCCGAATTTCTTGAATCCAGGACTTGACAGCTGGCTTCACCTCATCGTCCGAGGTAAATATTTACCCATGAGATGACTTTGAGTTGAGAAAAAAATTGGAGAAATAAGGAGGGTGTGGAATCGGTTCAAATTTCAGGTTTCGCAGAGCCTCTCCAGTTGCTGGCGAGGTGTGTGGACGAGCGTTGTCATGTGGCAAGATTATTGGCGCCAGGCTGCTGCTTTTAACACGACAAACTTGACGTCGGAGGTTTTTTAGAGTCTGCTTATATTGAGAAGACTTTACCGTTGCCCCTCGTTACAGAAAATCGGTCGCATAAAATCGGTGAGCATCCAAAAACACAATTAAAAGAAGTCCACTGCGTGTTTCATCAACAATTTTGGCTTTTCCGGGCTCGCCCCCACTAAATTTTAGATTTCATCCATTTAGAAAGCATCGTTTTACAGTAGTCCTTTCAACAGCATCTTTACCATAAACAGGCTTTATAAAAAGGATAATTCTCAGTAGGAGTCAATTTTTTCGCCGTTAAAAATTCGATAACAGAAGGCTGTTTGACTCGCGTTCATATAGCAGTAGAACACGACTCCATACTTTGGTTTCTCGAAATGCACTGGGCGAACGCAACGATCTCAAACCTGTGTATGAGTATTGAGGGGGAATGTTACCTCCAAGTGCCCCCTGGCATCCTTCTAAAGGTCACTACAGTTGCCCTCTTCAAGCATGTGTGCATTACCTTTCAGCCTACCCTCGTACGATGGGTATTTGTAGATTCCTCCCAGTTGAAATCATTTTTTGAAGTATATATTTCTGTTGCTCTGACAGGTAAATACGTTCAACCACTCGCGGCATTTTAATTGGGCGCTTGATTATTTTACAACAATGTTGGCTACTTCTGGTTAGGGGGTCATAAATAATGGTGCGCGGAGCATGGAAGGGAAAGGTCAGACGAGGTTAGTGGGTGGATCGCCATGTGATGGCTAGCAATATCTCCTCGGGAGTGATTCACTGAGCATTTCACTTTCGCGTCGAAAACAACGCTTTGGTCGAAGAAAAAGTACTTTCATTGTGGAGATTCTCTCACTCGATATATTTCGAGTCTCCTCCCGGGTCCGGCCGGCCTCGTCCATTCATCCCATCGGAGCGAGGACGGAGGCGAGAATCATTGGGCATCTCCGCGTGGACGAGAATAATGCGTCGCATTCATCACCATTAGCTCCTCCTCTCCGGAAGACTGCGGCGAGGGTGCGGGGAAAGAGTTGAAGGTCTTAGGGTCTCATCGCGAGGCATTTCGGGCATGGATACCATCGCGTATATGATAATTCACAGAAACGACAGCTTACCCCTCCACAATTCATCGGAGATTACAAAGAAAAGCTGAGAAGAATCGTGTTGTAGCGCGTAGTTTTACGATGCATTAAGTTTCACTCGTAATTCGGTTCAATCTTAAAATGTATGACCTAGGTTTTATTATATAGAAAACTGTAATATAATTGGCGAAGCAATATTTTAAAATAATTTGAATGGGAAAAACTTGCAGAAATGCATATATTTAATGTTTTTTATCATTATAAGTGCATAATTGAAACCTTAACAATCGAAATGTTCAAAAGGTTTTTACCTATTTATCATTTTATGTCTGATTTGGAAGTTATTAAAGTATCTGTGCATCAAGTGTTAATTTATCTTGGCTTTAATCTTTTATATTGATATAATTAAATATTTTTTCACTCAATTAAAATAGTGGCGAATAAAAGTGGCATTATTGCTGCATCAGTCATGGAATTACTTCATCATTAACTTTCATACAAAGATGATTGCTTCATTCTCTTATTCTTCTATGCTGATTAATAATTTCTACGATGAGCTATTTTCAGGTATTTTTAAAAGCTATAGAAAACCGAGAAAATTATTCATCTCCATTGACACAGCATCTAAAATCATTGTCAGTAGTCAAGAAAAACAAATATTTGTGAATGTGAAGAGATGACGCTTAGTATGGTGATGAAAACTTTGGAAACATTTTCGATAATGTTGCATTCGGAATGTCGTTCATGTACATCGTCAATGGCGTTTTTAGATCGGTGTCGTCCATGTCAATGTTATGTAAGTAAAGATCGAAGGGCATAAATCTCATAAAAATATTTTCTTTTTTATTTATGATATCGTCCAAATCAGAGACAAAAATATCGTAGTTATTTATTGTTTCAATCTTTGCAATTATTCCTTTCCAAAGTGGTTCTTTCAAGCTCTTGAAATGTGTCGGAAATACATCAATCTAAAATCAACGTTAAGTCAATACATTCTGCTGTGATGTCATATTATTCAGTTGAAGTCATCTCCCAGGCACGTGTGCGAGGAAAAAAACACACCGCAGCATTGTGCTTTGACCCACAAGACTCACTATTTATGTTTTAGCCTCCCCAGCAGTTGGACAGTCCGCTCTATTGCAAGATCATTCCGACATTTCCTCCCACACTCATTACATCAACCGTAAAACAATTTATTCCCATCTGTGAGTGATTTTGCGGATACGAGTTATTCATTCTATTAGACAATACGATATGCATCCACGTATCTTTCTCCCGCCTTGCAAATACGCATCTAGGAAGGAGACGCCACATCATCAAACAGGCTGAATGAGTCTATTTAGTCTCTCTATTGGCGCAAATGTTTGTGTTCTCAAAAGAAATACATCGTCATTTCAACTAATGTGAATGTTTTGTTTTCTATTTGCATACACTAGGTATTTGTATTTTATAATACAGTGGCTCAAAAAATCTATCTGAGTCACACAAATTTTTATTTATAATTTTATTAGGAGAAGAGGAACTATTTAAGATGTGCTAACCGATCAAACAGAATTTAAAATGTACTGCAAATAATTTCACAATTATTTTATTATATATAACTTTATTAACTTAATTCGACTTATAAGAATTCTAGATTAGGAACACTCTATCTTGAAATAACCCATCATTGAGGAAATAGTTGGAGATAAGAGAATCTCCAGGAATTTAATATTGGAGAATACTTATAGTTCGGAGTTTTTTTAAGAAATACAATTCACTAAAAAAATTTTATTCCATTAAAGTTTTGTATATATGCTCTTCTCTGAATTTTCAGAGACGTGGAACCTAGCATAGGAGGATTTAAATCTGGAAAGGCATCTTGTGACTTGACACCAGTTTATAAAAAGAGTAAACACCATAATAAAATTCACCCTTTGACATAAAATTATATTTGAGTGCCTGGAAGACAATGGCTACGTTCTCGAAAGAGTAGGAGTTCATTTCATTCAAACTCGAAACGAATGACAGAGGAACTCCCCCCCCCCTATTCATTCATTCCATGCCAGACAGACGACAGTTATCGGTGAGATTAAATATTTATATTAGCGCGCCATTCGAGGCTGGTTTTTTAAAGACCAGATTCCTACAGGTATTTTGCTCTTCGTTGTACACCATTGTTAGCAAGTTCTTAGGCCGATAAGGCAGGAAAAAACGAGCCAGAAAGCAGAAACCCTCCCTGCTTACTGATTTAGGACGTCATACTCCTCGCTATTGCCCCATTCTCAATCTGCGGTAAAGTGTTTAATCGTGGGCTTCTTTTGCAAGTGTTTGCCGCCGTATTTGACGTTGAAATTGCTTTATTTATTATTTATGCGAGTCTACCTGGGAATAAAGGATGAGTACATATATCCGTGCTAACTCACGCATTTAGCACCACAGAATTTAAAACTGGTAATTTGTTAAGTTTCAAGTTTGTATAATTTTCCTGTCATTCGTTTCTTTCCATTTAGCAAGCGTTAATATAAAAATCAAAGACTGAAGAGATAAGTTCGGAGTATATGAGAAGCCATCTCTCTTTCTGAATGCAACATAACGACCCGCACGGAGTCAGCAGGAGTGGAGGGTGCGTAGAGGGCAAGGTGCGGGGGAGATGGGGGCGGGGATGAGAGGGCGAGGGAGGGAAGGTGTGGCGGGGGAAGGTCCGCCTCCCGAAGCGGTCCTCTCGGCGGGCGGAGGGCCGGGGCCGAGATGGCATGTGCGGGCGGCGGCGGCGTCGTCGTGGGGAGAGAGAACATGCTCGGGAAAATGCCAATAGCCAATATAATTCCGGGGAGAATGGCTTCCAGTGGATATAAATCGATTTATTGATTAGGTATGCCACTTTTTATTGGAGTGTTGAGAGAGAGGGGAGGGAGGGGGCGGGCGTGTGGAAAGTTGAGCATTTCCTTTCTCCTGGGAACACACCGCCTTCGCTTCCTTTCGCCGCGGCACGAGGAAGGGCACGGCACATCCGAAAGAGGAATTGGGCGCCGAGAGTGGCGTCACCGGCCACGGTGGCGGAGGAAAAGGGCCCGGGATCGAGGAGGCCATAGGTTGTCCCGTTCAGGGCCGAAATGAAGGAAGGACCATTCCTATGACGTGAAAATTTCGTGCTTGCTAGGGTGAGTGGCAGCGGGTGAAAACACACCAGAATATTTATGACCCGAATATGACCCCTACCGTGGTCGGACAATGTTATTCTGATCGCAGTAGTAGTATTTAGGGGAGGCGACCGACAGCTGAGGTCATTTGCGCCATTAAGGATGGATGGGAAAGGATGAAGGGTGGAGAGAAAACCGGAAACCCGAAAACCTCCACAAAGCCCCTCAAGTAGGGATCAGGATACTACTGAAAAATATTCAACACCGCCGGGATTTGAACCCGGGCCAGCCAGGTGGGAAGGCAGTACGATAGCCACCGCACCATCTGGATCCGGAAGGTCCTTAAGGGCACGCGTTCAAACTGCGTTGTTGGCTAGACTTAGAATCCCATGGTGGCGTTATTTGAGAGAGGATTTCACTTTTGGAAATAGAAGATAGTCTCTTGGCGTGAATTGGGGGCTGTAAAGGGGTTGGGGAATCGTCGCTGTGCCACTGCAGAAGGTCCTCGTAAACACACATTGGACTCTGCTCTTGGTCGTTCTCCAAGACCTTCTAGAGGAGCTTAGCGCAGATCTTTCCCATCGCAAAAAGTTTAAGTTGCAATGGAGTAAGCACTGTCCTCTGAATAATGCCAATATAGGATCTGCGATCATGCGCACTCTTAACCAACTGACAGAATCCTGCACTTCACACCCACGTCAGGAAAAAAAATTGTTGCCGATACTTTTTATACAAACCTTATCTAAACCAACAACCTTGCAAAATTTTGGATCAACAAAAAATCTAACTCGGCCATTTTAAGATGGATATTCTATCTCAGGTCATAATTCTAATTTCGTAGCTACAGTTCACAAGAAATATGGATACATCTTTGCTCCCGATGGACCCTCGCACCGCAACCGCTTCCGGCCGCTTTTCGTCGCCCCTAGAACGCCATCGTCTGGCGGCGGGAACATCGTATGTGGTCACTAGGGCGAGAGGAGGGTGCGGGGGATGGGTAAGTGCGTCGTCATGGAGGGTTGAAGGGAGAGGGGTAGGTGGGGAGGGAGGGATATCGGAAAGGAGCGAGAGGGTGAGGGAGAGGGCGGAGGTGAAGGGGGGTGTGAATGGGGTGGTGCGTAATCGTTGCCTGCTCGAGAACCCCACGACCCCATTCTTCAAATCGACCCCATTCGATGCACCTCATTCTCTCTCCCCGCGCCGCCGCTTTTGACCTCGCCCACCAATAATAAGGGCAAACACACACAACCGCTCACACGGGGACGGGGGAGAAGCCGGGCCGACGCGCCTAGAAACAGCAGCGATCATGTTATATACACACGTACACACCAAACGCGCACCCCACCGGCGGGGCCATGGATCTGACACGCGGGCGCAATGACGAATGCAACTTCAGACGCACACCCGCCCTTCATTTTTTTCTAATGCGTTCTTTTTCAAGCAGCGCCGGCAGAGGGAGGGATGGGAAATGGAATTGAATGAGAGGGTGGCCGAGATGGTGGGAATGTTACCCCCCCCCCCCCTGGTGGGCTGATTGATACCGAGAGAGCCGTTGCTGCCTTCGCCACCTTCATGAGCGTACATTGGCCACTTCCCGTTCCAGAGTCAGTGATTCAGAGCGGTGGCTAGAGGGGGGGAGGCGCACTCATCCTAGAGGAGCAATGAGGCGATGGATATGGTGATTTTTTTAAACTCATCCCGCAGTGGAGGGTGAGGGGGGAAGGAGGGAGCGCGAAAGTGTCCCCCCCTCCTTCCTGTCGCAGCCCATGTTGTGCTCTCCATGAAGCACCACCGTTAGAACAAGTGGCTTCTTCTTCCCGCTGACGCGGTGGGTCGCACCGAACCCTGAAAACCCTTTGCACCCCGTGGGAGGAGAGAGGCGTTCGAATGATTTCAATTTCCTCCCACGATACCGGAAGACTTTCTCCAAACTCTCCAACGGACGATTACGAATCCGAACCGATGCTGTGAAATGCCTGGCTAACGTACAGGCTTCCCACCGAGAGGGTCCGGGTTCATATGCGGGAGGCAACAAATATTTTTCAGTGGTATTCCGATCCCTACTTGAGGTGCTTAGTGGAGGGCGCTTTATGTGAGTACGACTTCCGTCGGATGGGACTTTAAACTGCGGACCCCTTGGCGCCTTTCGACAAGAGTAGGCTAATGTCGACGCCGGGTTTCTCTCCACCCTTCCTCTCCCATCCAACTGTTATGGTGCCAATGACCTTTCGGTCGCCTTCCATTAAAAACTAAAAACTGTGAAATAGGTTGAAAGTTGAAGATCTATGGAGGTTTACTGAGACTGTTGCTAACGAACCTCGGATATGTTTCAATTAAGACCACGGGGTCAACAGAGATCTCGGGTAGTGTAGGCTAGCGTAGCATAATTGACTGGGGTCATCAGATTGTATGGGAAAATAAAACTGGCATTATACAACACACGAACCTTGTAATTAGCAATGCGTGGCTTATTTGAAAGTTAGCGGGAGACATATCAGAAAATTAGATTTATTTAAGATATTACAGCAATGCATTAAGATTCTTCAAAGAATATCCCTTCTTGAGCTTCGAAACACTTTTGCCAGAGTGAATTTTCCACGATTCGAAGGCTCCCTGGCAGGAGGTACGTGCGCAAACGTCTTTGACGGCTTGACTTAGGACCCCATGGTGGTGTCCTTTGAGGTGGGACTTCACTTCTGGGAATAGGAATTAGCCTGCTGGTGCCAAGTTGGGACTGTAAGGGGGTTGGGGATTCGTCGGCATGCCATTGCAGAAGGTATTTGAAAGCAGACACTAGACTCTGCTTGCTCTTGGTTGTTCGTCAAGACCAGCGATCGGACGAGGTCTTTCGCTTTGCTAAATTTTCTTTAGAAAAGGTCGTCACTGTCATCTCATAAATGCCAGTACGATCTACGATCATACTGACACAAACAAACAGTCTGATTTGAGCACTTTACGACATGTCAGGAAAAAAAATGCAACCGATAATTTTTAAACAAATCTTATATGTAATGGTGAGAAAATTCCTTCCATCCCCCAAGAGTCCTTCATTACTTATAACTCTTTTTAATGATTGAATTGCATCCAAAGTATTCCAGTAATTTAAGAAAAGAATCCATAGTTTGTTGGAATACCACAACTTATCTACAATAATCTCATCGTAATAATTTCATGACGAAAATTAAAAATGCATCCTAATGGTATGAGCGTTAAAAATAGCCAAATAACATAGCAGTAAAAAGTAGTCAATTATGATAAAATAATAAATGTTTCATTCCCTATAGAGTCAATTATATCATTATATGAAACATAATAATGCACTGTAGGATAGTAATAGGTGGTATTTGATGTGGTTACTGTATGTATGAGTTGTATGGAGAAGCCATCGGAAAAGCATTAGTTTGAACCGCCAGACTGCGTCACGTGATACAGCATTTAGTAGTAAACATGTTTGAGATTGAAGGGATATCTTTTTTGGAGAGATGCTTCAAATGGTTTGTTCGGGAGGGGGAGGAATGTGGTGAGGGTCCGATGGTAAGGGAGACAAAGGAAGGGTGTGGAAGCAGGGATTGATGACTACAAAAAAGAACACGTGATGTAAATTGAAAATTTCATGATGACGATACCCTCTTCGGAAATGTTTCCACTTTAGGCCTTCTTTTGTTCTACGTGAAACGAAAAAGTTAAATAGACATCATTGCCGAAGGCGCTCCCAATCTATCCCGAAAGTAATGCCGACGTCAGCGGTTTTTTGTTGGTACGAGGGTCATCCGGAAAGTAGTACCCGTTCGTGCCGCATGAAGTGCTGACGACGCGAGTAGCCGCTGGACGAGGTCAGATAGCTTCAGTGGCTTGTCTGCCTTCTCTGAGCCAAGTTGCGTGACACTAGCATTGCCTGTGTTGTTTCTGTGATTGTTTACAATGTTTAAAAAAATTGAGAACGCCGCCAGTTGTGAAGTGAGGGCAGTGATTAAATTCCTCAATGCAAGAAACGTTCGCCCATGTGATATTCATCGCCAATTAAAGGAGGTGTATGGAGACAATGTAATGGACGAGTCGTCTGTTCGGCGGTGGTGTCGCAACTTCAACATGGGGAGGGGGAACACACACGACGATGAGCGTTCGGGGAGACCGTCTGTCATTACAGACCAACTGGTGAGCTCAGTTGACGAATTCGTGAGGAACGATCGGCGCGTCACAATTGATGACATCTGTGAGCATTTTCCCAATGTTTCTCGAACAATTGTTCATGAAATTGTTAAACACCATCTGCATTATGCAAAAATTTGTGCAAGATGGGTCCCTCGCGTATCTCAATGAGCTGGCGGCGAAGGACTATGCAGCAGGAATACAGAAACTTGTCACACGTTATGACAAATGCCTTAATTTGCTTGGAGATTATGTTGAGAAGTAGTTTAAAGTATCCTCTTTCAAATAAAATTTTTTATGTTTGTTAATATTTACTTTTGTGTCTTTATTTCACGAACGGGTACTACTTTCCGGATGACCCTCGTAGGTATACTAAGTTTGCGGGAAACTGCCTCCCCTTGCCTAGTCCACAAATTGATCCTTAAGGCTCTTTAAAAACGATTCGCGCCCAGCATCTTAATCAGGTAAGTATTGTGGCTTTTACTTAGCTGTTTTTTTTGGAATGCGATTTGTTGTATTTTTGAAACAATAAGACCCAATTAACATACTGGGATCAACTCCTGGATTAGGAAACAAAACGAGTACTAAAATGTTTTAGCGCCGCATATAAAACAACATGTTAATGGGGGTAATTTGAAAAAGAGTGTAGTGATATTTAATATTTAAAAATCATTCAATTTCAATATGAAGTTTTAAAATATATCTTTAAAGATGTAACGAAGCATGTTTATAAATAGAGTAAAGAATATATTTAATAAGGACGCCTTAGAATTATATTTTTAGAATTTTGATCCAATTTCGTCCCCGGCAATCTACGCGTACCATCTTTCCTCAATGACTATTCTTCCGGGTATTACAAAACCACGTTCCATACGAAAATTTTGAGGAGCCGTTTCTTAGTCCCTTACTCAAATTAAAATTTGCCCACTCCCACCTCGTTGTGAAAGCTTCTTCGTCTAACACCATTATTCTTCTTATGTCGCTAGCACGTGGGCCATCATGATCCAAAATCCTTCCGAGATAGGTAAATTGGTCCAAACCCTCTAGTTTATGAGCTCATATTATAATATTCAACTTATCTTTCCACTTTCTGAAAAACTACGTAATCTTTGTTTGCATTTATTTTCAACCAATGGCTATCTCACTAGCTACACTATGAACTCAGCAATGTTTGCAAACCCTTGGCTGACTAGAAAACTAAAACATTATCGTCAGCAAACCTAACTGATTTCAGTTCTTCACTTACCTCTTTCACCATTTTTCATGTCAAATCACATGGAAGGAATCACATCAATTGGAAGGAATTCTCTTTAGCAATGACGTTGAAAATATTGCGTTATATATATATATATATATATATATATATATATATATATATATAAACACATGTAGATTTTTAGAATTTAGAGACACAAAGAAAGGACACTCACAATTTGTTATTTGACGTTTCGACAGCACGGCTGTCGTCTTCAGAATCATATAATAAATAATATAATATAAATATAATAATATAATATAAATAATAATATATATATATATATATATATATATATATATATATATATATATATCTTGCCTTCATTTTGCTTCATATTTGGAATAATGTCTTCATTTTTTAAATGAAGGAAGGATATCCAACCGCTTTGTTTGTTCTAATGCGACGCTATTTGTCCTCATAAGACCAATAGCAGTGAGCGAGTGAAAGCGAAGTACACCTGTTCCAAGAGCCAGGCCTTAATTCCTGGAAGGAGAAAGGACAAGGGATGAAGGACAGCCGTGGGATTTGGGGTCGATCCCGCCGTCGACCTTTCCAAGCCTAGTGAATCCCTCGCGGCAAAGGTAAATAATAATAGCCGTCGTCGAATCCGCCTTGAGTTGAGTTGTTTGCGTCATTCCTCCCTCCCAGCGACCCAACCAGCGCCGGGGCGGGAGGGAGGGCCGCGAGAGAGAGGAAAGGAGCAATTCGCCCCCATACTCGCCTCCCACCCCTTGCGCCCGCCCCCGCCCGGACTGGGTGACGACGCAGGACGCGACAATGAGGGGGCGGCCAGGATGTGCGGGGCGACCCCGTCACGTGCTCTGCCCACCCCCACGACGCACTCGTGAACTAGCCACCTTCAATTGCCCCCTCCCCCCTCCTCTTCCCTAACTCGACCCCCCGGGCGAGTCCCGGCTGAGGATGTACGTGGGATGTGGGCGGGGGAGAGAGAGAGGAGGACGGCTTGCGGATGAGGAGAGCGATTCCTGTTTGACTCACTCCGAAATCGATTTCATCTCGGACTCCCTTTTGTTCTTCAAAACTAACACTCAAGTCCGGACCTCGGGCGCCTCCCGATTCCACTCTGGCGTTATCCTCTCCCCGACAGAGCGGCATACTGACTGTATGGAAATGCTTTCGACAAATATATACACTTGTTTCATTACCTACGCTCGTCAGACACTTTTTCGTATTTTGGGAAGGGAACACCACGTTTAAAAACTAAATGAAAATAGCTAATTTCAGTAATATTCGTTGTATTAAAACTAAAAGTTTTATTTTCTTGACGGAATCGTCCGATCAGAGATAAATTTTGATGGAAGCAACATTTTAAATATAATAATGTGGTGTTTCTCTTAGGAACTTAACCAGCGGCACACTTTTTATCCACGCCTGACGTTTCCTAAAATACTCTGAAACCTTTCATTTGCTATGACACAATTGATTAAGGTAAACTATGCTTCCATTTCACAAATTCCAAAGAAACTGCGGGAGATGCCGCAACAGTAACTTTTAACGGAGTCATCCGCTAATGTGCATTTCAATGCAACAATTTCAGAGTGTAAAAATCATTCGTCTTGACTGGGATCCCAGTCAAGGCGAATGATTGTTACACTCTGAAATTGTTGCTTCCATTTCACGTAAATTAAACTTCAAAATATATTTCCAAAATGACAATTATTTTACACCCTCAAGTCGATAAAGCAGTACCAGCCGTTTACCTTATGTATCTAAGAGGTCTGTCCAATAAATACGCAAACTAAGGCCATAAAAAATTTATTTTGCAAGATTTAGTCTACATCCATTATGTCCCCTTCGAAGTACTCTCCTTTCGTTGCGATACACTCATTCCATCTTATTTTCCCCTGTTTAGTAAAACACCCTTCGAAGTCCTCGGCAGGTAGGCTTTTTAGTTTTCTCGTCTTCTCTTGCTTTATTGTGTCCACATCTCTGCGGTGATGTCCCCACGTCACATTTTTGCATTTGGAGAATAGGAATAAGTCGCAGGGGGCGAGATCTGGCGAATTAGGAGGATGATCAAGAATGGTAATTGTCATGGTGAAACATCCATCCATCCTCCTGAGTCAACTTTGGTTAAAATAGTGTGCACTGTTGATTTTCCCAATTTCAGTTCATCAGCAGACATTCGGACAGTTTGTCGACCTGTACCTATCGATCTGTAAGGAGGACAAGGGACCGCACACGATCAATGTTGTCATCAACACAGGTGGTTGAAGGTCGTCCTGGCCTTGCGTCATCCGTGGCGTCTTGTCCGCCATCCTTAAAACGCTTAATCCACTTGAAGGCGGATGTTTTCTTCAGAGCATTTATTAGATAGACTTCATATAATCGGGTTTCTCTTAGCAATGTTCTCTCCTCTCCCGCTACATCCGTCCTTTTTTAAGTTATTCGTTTATTACCCTTAATATCCGCTGCATTTTCTCCATTCTCATCGATATTCATGTTTTAACAGGTCTACAATATAGGCCAAATTTGCTTTTCTCAATAGCAGATGCAAAACTATACATTACTCTGCTCAATACGTAGCTTATCACAACTTTTTCTTTAAAATATGGTTCTGCATGTTTATAAATATTCAGTAATATTCTTTTGTGGTATTTTTGGTTTCCGTCCCGTTGAAATACTCTAATATTCATGGCGTGACCTTATTCTCTCTTCATACAACTCACTGTCGCACTTAAAAATAAGTATTAAATCCACTATCATGACGCAACTCCGACCTCTTCACTTAACTTTTCAAGGTAACCGTAGTGTGCCACCTTGATATCCTCAGGGTTGGACACTCATACGGGCACCACTGGTCTTCTTCCTTTATTAATTCTGAAAAAAAGAATTTAAACCTAACACTTTAAGGATTTCCAATTAAGGAAATCTTAATGGAATTTCTCCTCACGTCACTAGCAAAGGACTGAGTGAGTACTTTCACCGATTACCTAAAGTAAATGAAACTTTGACCTAGATTTTGGTGTTTATCCACTTTTGTGCTTCATATAAAATACCCTTTGTTTTCCTTTGTTTTCATCTTTGATATGCAAATTAGAGACAAGACAGAGTGAGCCAGAATTTTTCGTAAACGTTTGAAAATTCTAATCTAAAATTATAATTGTAAATACTGTTTTTACTTTTCCAATTTTTCAGACATCGGTGTTGAAAAATAGTTGGGCACGTTTCACGACGCCATCAAAGACAGTAATGCTTGATAGATAAATAATATTAAAAAGTTTAAATAGATATTGGGGGAATATTATTTTTTCTCTGCATCAATCGCCATCATTCCCTCGATGACAGAATCCTTCCTTTCCACCTTAGGCTATGCTCATTCTCATGCACTGGGACAGTCTTTTTCGTGTTTCTATTCTCATTCAATCAACGGCACTTGACATTGTTCTATCTTGTTAAACCTTCCTTGCTTCCCTCCACTATGTCAAAAATATACAAGCAGGTGTGTTCTATGTGCCACCCATTGCGCTGGGCACTGCGCATTCCTCTTCTCAACTTCTGCATAATGTTTACCAATGATCCTTCATTTGATTGATTGATAATTCTCTCTCCTTAGATTAACTGATGTACCATTACGCTCTCGTATTTCTTGCCTGCTTATATCCGTTCTAATCCACAGAACTATGCCGTCGGAAGAAATGGTATTTACACCTGTTGGGGCCACTACTACCAGATATATCGAAGGGTAAGAGCGTTGTCGTTGTAGCAATATGTGTCTCTCCATTGCTGTTATTTTTCAAATCCTTGTATATTGTGTCTCTCAGATTGCAAAAGCCAAATTTAGGCATCGTAACTAAGCAAGCTATTTTCGCTTGATACAAAAAACGCGTAACCAAGTCGTGAGTTTGGCACGCATCGCAAAATCTGTATATTTTAAAGGAATTCTAGAAAAAATAGGTCAATACAACTGCTACCACCTGGAAAACTACCCGCAGTCTAGGCAATATACTTGCAAATACATGTAACATCACTTTAAACGTTCATTAAGATGTGATAAACAACCAATTCCTCAAGTGTACTGGGGATCTCCCGTGAGCCTCACTGTCCATTGACCTTTTAATCTAAAATAGTATATCTTCTCGCGTGCTATTCCTTCATCAATTACTAGCGCACGCAAAATTGTTACATTAAACCTCAAGGGTACGTATACTGGTATGTCCCTCATGGTCAAACTTCCCTCACCCCTAAATGGGTTTGATGCCTTCATTCAAACTGCACAGTTTCCTTCGACTTTAAAACATTCGCTTACTCATCCAATCGTAAGATTCTCCTTGCAAACATTGCAGAGGCTCATAGACCAAATGGAATTCTATTCACTTGTGCTAAGATATTCGAACAGATAGTATTCCAGCAATTAAATTGCTAAATCCCGATAGCATGGTCCATCTACGCCTTCCACACCTATCTCGCCATTCATCATTATGAGAAATAACCTCTTCGGTTTCACTGATTTATTTATTTATTTATTTATCGACTTAATTGGTCGAGGTTGAGACTAATAGTCCCTTCTTCCTCCTAACCCTACATTACAGACACTATATTGAAGACAATCACATACAACCAAGCCCTAGATGGAGGGAAATCCACCTAGGCGGGAATCGAACCCGCGACCTTTGGGTTGGTAGGCGAGGACGTTGCCCCGCCGCCACCGAGGCCAGCAATTTATGGGAATATCAAGATAATGGGCGTACGATAAGCAATCAAGTTACATGATGATGAAAAATTAGCAATGATAATTGGGCGTAATTACCTTTTATCTCAATTCAATCCCGAGTATCAGCCAAAATTTCATGTTTAATAGTGCATCATTCCTTACGATGAAAGATTCATAAACCTCGTCATCTCTTTTGGTCGGAATCTTATGATGGAAGTGACAAATTCGATCTGAAAAGGTGTGAATGCTTAGAATCTTTGCATCTGCTTAATAGAGCGACGAAAAGACCAACCCAACCTCCATTCACGCATCCTTCTCGTGCAAGCACTAGTGCATCCGGATTTCGACTCCAGTGCCTCGTTGATCACAAGACTAGACGACGATAAGAGTAATAATCCTAATTATAAACTCCAAATAACTATGATTTCAACTGCATGATTCTTATGCCACATAGTGACTGGGACCATACCAGGACTATATATATATATATATATATATATATATATATATATATATATATATATATATATATATATATATATATATATATATATATATATATATAGAACTGGTATATAACACTATTTTGTCTCATATCTGCTACTCTTTTGTGTGTATGTATGTATGTTCATTGTGAGAGTGACCGTTGGCCAGACTTGACCGTTGACACCTGGAAAATTGCCTCATTGAAACGAGATTTATATAATAATAACAATATGGAAGGGGAAGGAAAAGGGGAAAAAATATTCAGTAAAACCTCAAATAACGTGTAAATCTGTATATACAGGTATGATGGAGGATGACTTCATTCAAAACAATTGTTGATTTCATCTTATTAATTAGCTCTTTATTTTACGAAAGAGGTAGTAAAAATGAATCGCAAGCCTTTATACGAAAGAACTCCAGCGTAACAATTCAGGCCACGCAGAACTGGAAAGTTGGAAGGAAAGGGAAGGGAAGTTGTATTGTTTCATGAACGTGCAACTTATGGTCCCTGCCACTTACGTCACAGGCAGAGAATGTGAAACACCGCTCTCGACAGTGGACGGTGTGAGACATTCTCTTCACCTACTCTACATAATACCCAGCAAGCCACCACAGGGGCGTGTGGCGGGGGATGTTAGGTCACCACCCGTAAAAGAGAATAAAACTATATGAAAAACTAATAAATTCATGCAAATCTACAGCCACAGAGGCGTATATATTCATACAAAAACCTTTTTCAACTTACACGTATGCAAATACATATACTATCAACTAACATACACATGCACCTAAAAATGCAGGAAAAAACTCTCCAATGATGGGGAAAGTTGGAATTTAAAAGTAAGAAGGGTAAATTCTGCTATCTCGTGGACATGCCACTCATTGTCTCCGTCTCCAAAGACACATGTAGGGAATGTGAAACCACCCCTCACCCCATGTGAATTGCCTCGGGGTTTTGATCGATAGGCATCTTTCTTTCGGGAAGCTTTTGGGTGACTTACGGGCGAGGAACCACCAATGATGTGACCTTCTTCGGGTCGTCCGGGTAAACAGCTACGGGGTGACCATCGGATGCTGCTTGACTCTGCACAAGGCCTTCGTGAGACCTGTCGTGGAGTACGCTGCGCTCCTAGTCCTCCCCTTTGGCAAACCACGAGAATCGTACGCATCGCTGGAACGTAGCATCTCGCATCGCCTTCTCCTTCTCCCGTGTGACTCCCCCAAAACGGAATTATACGCCCATGCTAACATTGAACCTCCACTTCACCGACTACGCCGTCTTCGAAGCAGAACAGCGCTAAGGGCGGGGAATTTCAGCGAGGGCCTGCTGATCACCATCGTGTAGGATAGCAAGCGGCCTACTCAGACGGTGGCCGAATGCTAAGGACCTCCAGTCACCTGCCAGGATCATCAGCTCACCAAATACTACCCCTGAGGCCCCACTCCCCCGTATATAATTCGCTGCACGCTGCCCGTTGGCCCCTTAGAGCCTCCCTCTCTTCCCATCGGAGAAGATGAAGCGCCCACGCCAATAATGACTCTTCGACGGTGGAAAACAACACTGTACCGGTGTCTAGTGTCTAGTGATGAGAAAACAAATGTCCAGTTACTTAAAATCAACCCACTGGCGTTAAGTGTTTGCTGTTACAATTTATTTAGTCATATTTTATAATTATGTTAATACTTTTACCATTTCAAGATGGAAGATGGAAGAATACGTAAGTATTCTTCCATCTTTCGTCGTTATGTTTTATTCTTCCGGTGGCCCGACGGAACTTTTGCGGGTTTCGCTCTGCCCACGGGTGAATACCAGGCAAATGCCGCTCATGATGACATGTTTAACGATTTCTTTTCATCACCGCGACATCTTTTCTCTTTCCTTTTGCACGTGTTCTCCTCCGAAGACGAGCTTATCTTAGAACGGTGTTCCTGCTTTGTTATTTTTAGTTACTTTAGAGTTTTATCGCTTCTTTCTCCAGTCTTATTCTTATTAGAGGGCTGTATTCTTTCCTTGTGCTTTCTACGGCTATCAAATCCATTTTGATAAAAAAAATTCGCGACCAACTACAAATGGGCGAGCTGAGAAAAATCACTTGGACCAGACTTTAACCCGTAAATCTATAGTTAGTAGAAAGTAATATTAGCTTTTCCTCTGTTACGACACCAAAACTTATTGCAAAGTCATTAAACGGTGCGGATATATTCTGTAAATTATTTAATTATGAATTTACATGAAATAAGAAAATCATAAACTCAAGCTTTACCGCAGTGGTTATGGAGATATTCACACATATGTATACGTTTGTTGATTGAGCCATTCACCTTCTATTCGTCTAAGATTGGACTTCCGCGTGTGGAAGCTCAAAATCATCAAAATGTTGCTGTTGCTCTGTCAAATGTATCATGGAGTTTCATCAATTTGAAAATAAAAAAATATTATAAAATAAAATATTGAAGAATAAATAAAACATAAATAAATAAAATTATCCTTTACATTTTCAAAAAGAAGAGTTTTAGAATGGTTTCGGAAGAGTTTTTATTTCTCTGAATTTAGGATGCTAACGGTAAACTACCCTAGCATGATCTAGCATGACTCCTCGTTTTGCATGAGGTGTTACTCACGCTCATTTCCGATGACTCTATGATAATGTAGGATGAACTAGTCTCCGCCTGAATAGTAGCTAGATTTTCGAAGAATCGACACACAGGCTTCACCTTTCCGTTGCACGTATTATCCCGCGCTGATCTGAGCAATGGAGGGGACTTAAACGGCGCCAGAGCATTGCCGCGAAAGGCAACGCGCGATCAGATTGGCGGAATTGAAGATCCTTGTCCGTGTCGCGTCCGGGGAAAGGGACGAAGCGAGTGAGCGAGAATGGGGCTGGGGATCTATGCCGTCGCCGCGCTCCCTCTACGTAATCTCGCCTCGCGATCATTCAAAAGCCTATCAGCTGAGCTTCTACTGACACAGCTACTATACTCCTCCTTGAAAAATGGTCCCGTAACACGGGTCTTCGAGTTACTTCTTCCATATATGCTATACCTATGGCACTCATACTGTAATTATATACATAATACTTCAAAATCTGCCTTGCTACCGGCTTAAAGTTCATTCAAAGTTAATTTTAAACGCTCTTAAGTCATCACTCATAGAGCTGGAATGCTAACTCGAACTGATTACCAAGTATCATTGTTCCCTAACCATATGCAATCATTGTGCCTATGTTTCTGTTTTCAGGTTATCGTCCAACAAAATGTTTGCTTTTCTTCCGCCTCTCCGAAAGCATTGATCCATTTTCAATACCCTCAAAATATTTACCACCCCTGCTTCATGTCACCTCTTTAAAAATTAAATTTTCACTCCGTTATTCTTTGTTGTAGATATTATCAGCCTATTTCTCGTTGGTTTATGCATGAATTTCTTTCTTAGTTTTCGTTCTGCATTTTGTTGCTATATTTTCCACAACAAAGTAGTCATTATGCCGTATGTGAGCAGTTTATAAATAAATACAATGAACAGGAACAAAAATTTTGAAAATTAATTTAAAGTAGGCTTATTTAATTATTTTAAAATTAAATATTTTAAAATATTAAGTATTAAAAAATGCAACAAATGAATATGAGGTTCCACGCGAAAGGCCTTTGGCGATGCCGACTTTGGGTCCCCTGGAAAAACACGCAGGGAAACGCCAGCTACACAAAGTGGTCGAGGACAAAAGGAATATGGGAAAAATTCAGGAGTTGGGAAAGGAGAGGGAGATAACAGAGAGTGTCATGGATTTCAACGCAGGCGTAACTGTAGTCCAAAGTAACCTCGAGATGTCTGAATAAAACGAAAGTTAAGAGATGTCTAAGGCGGGGAGAGGATGTGGGGGTGGCTACCTTTCGGTGAGAGCTTAAGAAGCAATGGATCCGAATGTCTTACTTTATTCCCTCTTCCTTCCTCCGTCTGTCATTTTCTCCTCCTCTCCCTCGACCGCTTCCCTTTCCTCCCCTCCCCCTCGGTAACCTTCCCGTCGACCCCATAATTCCCCATCTCTCCTCTCTCCCGTCGCAACGAAGCTCAATTCTCCCCGATCTCTGGGCATCCACTCCAAATTTCCCACTTCCCCTCCCTTTTCTCTGCCCGTGCTCCACTTCTCATACCCTCCTCCTCCGCCCATCTTGGGGTCCACTACTTCATTTTTATTCATATATCCGTCTTCTCCATAGTTTTGTGAATAATCTCAAAAGTCTCCATTCCATTATAATATTTCCCTCTATGTGCTAACTGAAATTTAAGTGGAATGGTGTTTGTCTCATATTGAGAAATTACAAGGAATGGAACCGCCCCATATAACTTTGATACTTATTTTAGTACCCTCAAAGCCACCGCTAGGGTGTGAGACAGGAGGTGAATACACACCAGACTAACTTTGATACGAATATCACCCCTACCGCGGTCGGAAAATGTTATTCTAATCCCTTTTCGTTCGTGGAAAAAATGAGATCCTAAGTTTATCTGTTTTTTGATCTCTCTAATTTTAGAAGCATGATTTCTCCTACCGTAGTACGCTGGGGGTAATAATACATTTTCAAAATCACTGCTAAAGAAACATCCTCCCAATTTATGCAAGATATTTAATCTGTAATTTAACCTTGGCTCCGTGAGTGGTTCCCAGCCCAGCTGCTCTAATATTTTGGACACGCTACTAAGTTAATCATAATAACAACTTTTTACAAATCTATCCCCTCTACGCTGCAATTTGGAAATCAATCCAACTTCGTGAGGATCCCATATACGAGGGTCATCCGGAAAGTAGTACCCGTTCGTGAAATAAAGACACAAAAGTAAATATTAACAAACATAAAAAATTTTATTTGAAAGAGGATACTTTAAACTACTTCTCAACATAATCTCCAAGCAAATTAAGGCATTTGTCATAACGTGTGACAAGTTTCTGTATTCCTGCTGCATAGTCCTTCGCCGCCAGCTCATTGAGATACGCGAGGGACCCATCTTGCACAAATTTTTGCATAATGCAGATGGTGTTTAACAATTTCATGAACAATTGTTCGAGAAACATTGGGAAAATGCTCACAGATGTCATCAATTGTGACGCGCCGATCGTTCCTCACGAATTCGTCAACTGAGCTCACCAGTTGGTCTGTAATGACAGACGGTCTCCCCGAACGCTCATCGTCGTGTGTGTTCCCCCTCCCCATGTTGAAGTTGCGACACCACCGCCGAACAGACGACTCGTCCATTACATTGTCTCCATACACCTCCTTTAATTGGCGATGAATATCACATGGGCGAACGTTTCTTGCATTGAGGAATTTAATCACTGCCCTCACTTCACAACTGGCGGCGTTCTCAATTTTTTTAAACATTGTAAACAATCACAGAAACAACACAGGCAATGCTAGCGTCACGCAACTTGGCTCAGAGAAGGCAGACAAGCCACTGAAGCTATCTGACCTCGTCCAGCGGCTACTCGCGTCGTCAGCACTTCATGCGGCACGAACGGGTACTACTTTCCGGATGACCCTCGTATAACATTTCTCTTTGGCAAATTCCAAAGAAACTGCGGATATTGAGGGATCTGGGTTCGAATCCCAGTCAAGGTGAATGATTTTTACACTCTGAAATTGTTGCATTGAGATTTCTCTTTGGCCTTTTCATCCCATTTACACAGTATTCTTATAATAAATATTAATTTTTGTTAGCTATTCCAGACATTCCCCGTATGAGCTTCACTCAGGAGAGGTCGCATATGTAAGTTTCAACTAAATTTTTAAATTTCAAACGCTGAGCATACCTGGAGCATTCTACCTTCACCTGTCATAAGGAAACGTTCGAGCGATTGGCTATATAACCTTGGATGCATTTATATAAAAATCTAATCGTTCTCATATTTTTCATTTTCTCATTGTATTTCCTGCGTATGGTGTTGTGGATTTATTTTAACCTAAAAACTTGGCGGTTTTTCAACTTTTATTTATATTTACAAACCAATTACAGCTCTTAAATTTCGTGTTCTCCTTAACGGAAGACAGAAACACGATACTTCCAAAGTCAATCTTTATTGACGACCATGATTGTTTTGCTTTGGCTGTCGTCATCTCTTGTTTTTTCTCATTTTGGCGTTAAAGAGAGTCGCTCCATTGAGTAATCTCAAATCACAAAACTCATTTCAGTTTTTTAATTGTTGTGGTCCCGAAAATAATTAGGAATCTAAAAAGTTAATGGAACAAAAATAATAACTTTTACAGAATAAATTCAAGAAATATAAACGGCATTGTTCTTCCGTTTGCCTTTTTCTGTATTTTCTTGGTTTTTTAAGCATAATTCACGAAGATAATGGCATTCTTCATTGTAGATGATTTCACATGGATATGAGTCCGAGGCTGGATGAATGCATTGTTCGGCAAACGCGAACTATTTACATTTTCTGGGGGAAAAGGATATCCGATATGATATCACAGTGAAGTCTCAATCCTGCCCTGTGGCAAGAACATAGAGCACAATCTAAACTGGATGCTTAAGTAGAAAATTACATGTAGGGCACATTGGTCCATGAGGAACACAGTGAAAGGTGAACTTGCACGAGTATGACTTATCATTTTCTCACCGTCGGTCAATTAATTGTAAAATGTACTGAAATTACCCGCGCGTAAGTAGCCAATAACCACGTAAACTTTTCAAAGTAATAAATTCTCAATTCGTACGCTCAACTAACATAATGCCTTTATGCAAAATCGCCATATCAGCTCGAAGATTGTTTGGTGTAGGCCTCCCTTTCCCACCATTTAATGCAGATTATCTTATGATCTATTCAATCCTATATCCCTCTTCATTTTATCTGCAAGTTTTTGCCTTGGTTGATCTCGCGAGGCCTTTCCGTATATTATATGTCTACCGATAAGTTCCCAACAAATCCATCGCGCGTCTCGCCACTTATTCAATCTGTTTCCTCTATTCCCAATGGTGCTCTTACCAACTTCCCACCCATGCATCCCTTGTTTTCCACTCTATCCGTTTATTCGATCTTCTGAACCTCCTTACAGTATCATGTTTCGAAGGACTATTTTTTGATGAGCTGACATTTTAAAACCATTTGTGCATGCATGCATTCTATTTTGGAACTACAAGCATAAGCATATATTGTGTATCAATCTATGTTTATCTTGTCATTTTAACCGGTAAAATGTGTTATAATCATTCATACGTGCAGTTTCCCATTCCTGTTCTTTGGGAAACATTCATGTAGATTCTGTGGTTCTTCCGAAATTTTCATTTTGCTTTAAGCCAGCAATAATCCTCATTCTGGTTGAAACACTCAAATTTTTTGTCGAAATCCGTTCAACCATTGAAACTTAAACGAAATCATTCCTTAAAATTTAAATTATAAGAGCTAATCAATCTCCACTTCCATGGATACATATGGCCTCTTACCTCCGTTAAACATTGTTCACACATCTTTTTGCTTATTTGCATATGTATTTTGCTTATATTTGCTACCTCCTGCACCCTATTTGCCATTTATAGCCCCCTTGGATTATTTTCTGTTCGAAAACTTGAAAAAACGGCTTGGTGGTCAAACGGGAAGGAGTGATGTCGGCAGTTCATGGCTATTTTGAGGATCAAGAGATCTCTTATTATAAAAAGGGTATCGAACTCAATGAACATCGCTGGGAAAAGTGTATCGAGCTGAAAGAAGATTATGATGAAAAATAAATAAATTTTTTCCAAAACGTTTGCGTTTTCTTTGCTGGTTCGTGTACTTCTGGGACCACTCTCGTATTACCTTTTACCTCCGTAAAATATTATTCATATACCATTTTATTAATTCGCATCACAACTTGGATGACTTACTTCCTCGGACCTAAGGACGTTTTATTTACTTTTGTCTATTTAATAAATTTCACATACTTTTCAGATTTATTTCATATTTTTTCGGTATTTTCAATTTATCTTTCTGAATATTTTCCCGATGGCCTTCCGGGACTATTGCAACGGTCCTGAGATGAATGACGAAAGTGGAATCACAGCCCTCGAAGCTTCATTCTAAGGAGTCCCATATGGAACGAACCCTGGCAGCTTTGGGGCTCTGTGCTCGAGACCAGGCATTGCAGTGGTGCAGAGGGGAATTGCGTTTTGAGTAGCCATGGCAATTAGCGAGGAGGGAAAGAGCACCGAAATCGCAGGCATGCCTATCCCTCCCTTTTTTGTATCTCAAATAGCGGTCGCTTTCCAATTCGTGCATCAATGGGGTCCCCATGGTGAGCAGAGGCGAGATGATGCATAGCCTCACCTGATCCAGGCTAATGAAATTGCCCCACGGCTTCTCACCCCCTCTCCCCCTCTTCCCCCCCCCTGAAACCCTCTTCCCACGCACGTCCTTTTTACCCCCCCTCTTCCCCCTTTCCTTTCACACACCCCCCTCCGACGGCGACATTCCCTCTCCCTCCCTCCTCCTTCATCCCTCCCTCCTTCCTTCCCCCTCGTTCTCCCTTCGCTCGTGGTGGGACCCCACATCGAGACTCCATCATTAATTGACCCCTGCGAGAGAGTTGTTTATCCGACCGTCTCCTCACTCCACTTTCCTGGGACTGCCGCAAGAATCGAGCGCCGATTTCGGTCATCCGCTATCATGGACAGCACAGGAACTCCCTGGGCCGTCTGCTAAAAGAGCGAAACAACTTCGAACTCTCCGGGGTCGACCGCGAGGAGATATGTAAACTTAACTAAATAGCTTTTTAGGGCATAATAATTTCAATCAATCGATGTTAAAGAAAAATATGAAGGAAAATATTTACTCAAAAAAATAATTCTCTTTTAAACATCTCAACAGGTCTCAACAGACTGCAACAGTAACTTTTTTAATGGAGTCATCCGCTAATATTTTACTTATTCATTTATTTTTAAATATTATTCAAAAACAGAAGTAGCACCAATTAGAGTGAAAATATAGCAAACATGAAAGGGGACAAAAGACAATAACAACAAAACATTAAACAACGAGAACCGAGCATGGACAGGGGAAAAAATTTAATTTGTTTAGAGGTGGGATGAGGCTTGGGTGGTGAAATTATTGTATGATAAATTAACAGGATGGAGAGTGTGAGGGAGTGAATTCAGAAGGGAGGAGAGGCGAAATAAAGGCGAGCGCTTGGTGAGAGATATTCTAGGAATAGGCAGAGAGAGTAGGGAGTGGGTGCGGGTGGATCGGGTTGGTATCCTGAAGTTGAAGAGAGAGCAGTTCAAACATTGAAATTCAACAATATGAGGAATTCAACAATAGGACCAAGAAACCGGTCAAGGTGAATGATTTTTACTCTCTGAAATTGTTGCATCTCAACAGGATTTCAAAAATTGAAATTTCATTTTTCACCGAACTTAAACATTTATTCACTCCTAAAAAACAATGATTGTTGCTCTTTGACTGTGCGTTGTTCCAAATGAACGATTCGCATTTGTAAGTTTTGGGGTTGCCCTTATTCACTCTTGATTTGCATATTACATGCCCATTCTTTGTTAGTCCTCATTTACAACTATCGGGGTTGCAAAGATCTCCGGATTGCGATTTCTACTTAGATATGCCTTAACTAAATCTTTCACCATTTCTTGCATACCCGATGGACCTTAGAACGGCCGAGGTCCTCGACTTAAAAAAAAACATGGCAAAGCTGAGAGGAGAATGAATGCCACGGGCATGGGCGCCTCGCAAGGGTCGCGGAGGAGGAGGGGTTGATGCATGCGTACCACTCCACTCCGAGGCGATACACTCCGAGGAAGGGGTTGCTACACCCCTCCCTTCTCCTCATCCTCTTCCTCGTGTGTGTGTTCCCGTTCGCGTATCATCCCACGGGATGAGATGAGATCGATCCTCTCCTACCGCCCCCTTTCCCACCCCCCAGGGAGGGAGAGAGTGGTCCTGGAGAGGGCTTCTCCGAGTGCGGCAAGGAGGGGGGGGGGTGTTCCGGGCACGCCGGCTCCACGTTGGCTGGGCGCCGAGAGAGGGACGGCGATGGTGCGGGTGTTTGGGTGCGGGCGTGTGTGTGCCGGCGGAGGGGGCGGGGGGGAGTTGGGTGGGGGTGGGGGAGGAGAGAGGTTGAATGAAGGTGGCCCTGAGCAAGGACGAAGCGGCCGTAGGGGGATGGCGGGAGGGGGAACGTCTGCCGGCCAGCTCTGGCGGCGACCGGTGGGGGCGGTGGCCGCTGGGGGGGGGGGAGAGGAGGGATCTCCGCACGAATTTACATTTGCGATCTCTGGAGAAGGGCGCGCAGTGGCGTGGAAATGGTTGCAATCACGAAACAAGAGTGGAAATACAAATGTTTGGGTTGGATGCGGACAGCTTCGTGAGCGTTGGAGTAACGTTCGGCTGGTCTATTTAATTTTCAAAACAAAGAAAACTTTATAATTATTTATAAATATGGATGGCTTATCAGATTTTATTGCTTACTCGTAGCAGTAGTTTTGAGGGGAGGCGACCGACAGCTAAGGTCATTTGCGCCATAGGGGAAGGACAGGAAAGGATGAAGGGTGGAGAGAAACCCGGCGTCGGCATTAGCCTACTCTTTACGAAAGGCGCCAAGGGGTCCGCGGCTTAACGTCCCGTCCGACGGACGGCGTACTCACTCAAAGTGCCCTCCACAAAGCAGCTCAAGTAGGGATCGAGATACCTCTGAAAAATATTCAACACCGCCGGGATTTGAACCCGCGCCCTCAGGGTGGGAAGCCAGTACGTTAGCCCCCGCCCCGATCCCCTTATTGCTAACTCTTTTATGTATGTGATACATCTTTAGATTCAGTCAGAATGTCGGTAACCAGCCGACTAATTTTCCTTCAATAACTGGATGTTTTATTCAAAAGATTCTCCTCTTTATTTCAGGAAGCCTTTTAGAACTCAGATAGAGATGACTCTCAGTTGGGATCGCGTGTAATTCTTTTCGAATTCAACTAAACTAAAGAAACAGTATTTATGTTCAAGACCGTTGATTTTTGTAAAAGTTTCGGAAATAACATAGGGATTTATAATTTATTTGTAACATACTTTGTCTTTTTGTAGTGTGGGATTCTCGGAGGCCCCCACTATCGGTTAACCCTCCCACGGAGTACCCCCCAGCATACCAGACGTATGGTGAGGTAGTGCGGGTTTCTCCGAAACCAAGACAAGACAATGTCCGCCACCCAATTCCCTTGTTGCTACAAAGTAGCTACTATGTAGCTACTTTGAAGTCATCCCTCTCCCCGAAGGCGCGATGCCTTATAAAGCCAGGCGATGCTGGAGCAGGGGCCCCAATTCTCCACGCCTTAACTGAAACTGCGCCCATCGGAGATGTCATCAAGACTCGCGCGACGGCCTTTTACGAGGAGCTTGAAGGCAAAAAAGAAGAGCACTTCCGGTCGATCGGCGGCTTAAAACCTGTCTCCTGGGAAAGGCACAAACGCAGCAACGGGACGGGACGACCAACCACCATTGAAAAGGAAAAGGAGTTGATTGGACCTTCCTTCATCGACGGGCTAAGAAGCCGCAAACACAGCAGCTGAATGATTAAATCATCGGGCAGCTGCAAGCCAAGCGTCAAGAGGGAACGTTTTGGCAAAAAGAAGACGAGGAGGGACCCTATTCCTTACCCATTCCTCAACCGATACCCCTACCTCTAAGCCCGTCGGTCGAGCACACCAGAGACGCCCAGTCTTTCCCTGCGCCTCTCCCGACGTCCCGTGCCGCCTCCGAGTGCGTTAGCCTAGCGTACGATTACGCCCGGGACGCCCTACACCCGTAAGTGCTCGCTCGTCCTTACTCCCCGGTGCCTGATCCCCATAGCTTGTAAAGGGTTGAATAAAACACTCGTAAACCGAATACGACTCTCTCCTTCTGTGCTACGCTTCCACCAATGATGTCGCGGCCGCCAACCTCGCAGCATTTTATTTACGTGTTAAATCATTTGAAATACCTTTTGTAGCGCAAGAAATTGTTATGAGTACTCTTGATAGGAATTGGAAACGGTTTGAATTTTTTGTTTAGTGACCGGAAAAGAGAATCACAGGCCTGAATTCGGCATGCTTCGACACGTTAAAGGACCTTGGATGTGTTTATTTAATGGCTCGTGGTAACCAGGATCTAGAAAATAGGCATACGAAGAGATGAGAGACGTTAATGGGACACGCAGACTTGAATGGAATACGAGGTATGTCCGCAAAGTATCCAGCCATGCAATATTTTGAGAAAAATAGCCTACCTAGAAGAATGAGGAGAGACCACGGGACCCTTGGGACCACACACGCTTATCCCAGCGTCTCTTCTACTTTTAGAAACAATCAACGAGTTACTTTTCGGGTTGATGATCAGCTGCCTCGTCGCATTCTCCTTTATCTCGTCAACCGACTGTTGGGAAATCTGGACTTATGTTTCGGGATGATCGTGGTCTTAGAGTTATGACTCATCACCAGAAGTAACTTTTTTAGAAGACTTGGGTAATCGTTTGCGGCTTGGAGCAAGTCCCCTGCAACTGCAGCATGGCATTCCTGACGTTGACGAAATAAAAGAGGATCCGACGAGGCAGCCCATATCCATTTCAGAAAAGGACTCAGCCGATTATTTTGAAAAGTGGAAGGTACTCTGGTATAACTGTTTGAGATCCTAAGGGGAGTACTTGAAAGAAGTCTTGGCTCTTGGTCTTAGAAAAGGTCTCATTTGTTCTAGGTAGGCTATTTTTCTCAAAATATTGCATGACTGAATCCTTTCTGGACAGACCTCGTATATATTACTACCCTAATTTACAGGATTTATTTAAATACTCATGTATGCAGTATTCGCCAAAGTTGGTGAATAAATTTTCAGACTTGGTAAATAAATTTTCCAAAATATAATGCATTTAATTTTAGCCTAATGCGCATTTTGTTTATCATTTTTTTTTAATGGCCATTGCATTAGCCATGTAGTTTCTAAAAATATGGGTTATATTTTGACTAACTTTTTGCCAATTAATATGCCATCGATCTTTTGGCAGTCTTTTTTTCCTTGTAGGAGTTATCTTCAAAAAAGCCTATTTGAAATTTGAGCACAGTTATAAGTGCTACTTAAATAATAAAATCTTTATTTTCATATTGAAATAAGGATAGTTTAATGAATTGGAATATTTTAGATTTGCATAGGAGGGCTTGGTGAGGAAAAAATTGATTGATTTTTATTTTTTATGCAATTCGTCCCCATTTCAAAGATTTGCCGGCGTAAATAGAGGCGAATTGTATTTTTGTCTCTCACTCGAGTTTTGGCATTTTTGGTGCGAGCCAAGTTGGTCCAGGACTATGAGAGCGAGATCCATTTCGTCATGATCTCCAAAAGATTCAATAGAAATTTTGGCATTAGACTAAGAACCTGATCTATCGCTGTGTTTTCGTTTCTTATTTTATTAATTTATTTATTTTCATTTCCACATGTGCCCATTAAAACTTTCTTCACTGGGAGAAATGGCAGAGTCTAACAAAGTTTTCTGATAAATTCTGCTTTTTTATTGTTGAAAAATGGCACTAAAATCCTGATGGACTTCTTTTTGTTTATTTTGTAGACGTGATTTTATTTTTGCAGGTGCATTTTTACGAGGACAAGTTCGTAGTTGGTACCTTGTAGATCTTTTAAGTGTTATAAAAGAAAAATTATGATGTGCTCCAACTGTGAAGATAGAAACGAGTAAAGTTAATTTTACAGCAAATGAGATCATAGCTCAAGCTCATAGAAACATTTTCACTTAGCATATATCCTTTCATTTATTTTTTAACTTTTAAAAATAGAACAAAGTGTTCCATTTCCTGTTTCTCAATTCTTCGTAAAAATGAATGAGGCTTTCAAATCATTCCATCTAAAATAGCTATTGTAATATTTTGTAAGGAAATAAATTACAATAATTGATTACATTTCATCAGATTCATTGAAATGTACGAGGGTAGGCTGAAAACTAATACGCACATGCTTGTAGACCACAAACAAATGACCTTCAGAAGCACTCTTGGTGGCATGTGGAAGTAACATTCCCCCTCAGCATGCATGTGCCCCGTTTCATCCATCCAGTGTATTTTGAGAAGCGGAAGTATGGAGACGTGTTCTAGTGTTATGTCAATGCGAGTTAAGCAGCGAGCTATTATCGAATTTTTAACTGTTGAAAAAGGAACTCCTACTGGGATTCATCGTCTTTTAAAGGCTATTCATGATGACACTGCTGTTTATAGATCTACTTTAAAACGATGGGTAGTAAAATTTCGAAGTTTTGAGCCTGGAAAAGCCAGAGTTGTGGATAAAACACGCAGCAGACGTCCGATCACTGGATCTGATTCAAAATGAACGGCGAATCACTCAGAAGCGTATCGCAAACCACATTTAAATATCCAAGGAGCGTTTTGGCTTCATTATTGAACAATTGGGATACCGCAAAATCATTGCACGATGGGTACCACGTCATCTCACAGACGAGAACAAACAGCGTCGATTGGAATACCTCGAGCAACAACCTCCTTATTCCCCAGATCTTGCGCCTTGCGATTTTTATTTTTCTCCTTAACTCAAGAGACACCTCAAGGGTAATCATTACACCTCGGACGATGAGATGAGATGTTAATTCCTGGAATAGAGAAACGTCGCATTGACAAAAGCACTATAACACGTCTACATACTTCCAATTCTCAAAATACACTGAATGAATGTAACGAACTCAAACCTGCGCATGCGTGTTGAGGGCAAATTTTGCCTGTACATTTTAACAGAAGTGATTCTGAAGGTAATTTTGTTTCTGGTGTACAAGTATGTGTGAATTATTTTTTAGCCTTCCCTCATAATATATCGCAGCAATAAACACCATCCATAATAAGACTAAAGCTCGTTTCAGCCTGAAATCAGTGAACAATTTTGTATTTACTCAATGAAAAATTAAATTAACTGTGTCCTGTGTGAATTTGTTTGATATCATTCTATCTAAATCTACATATAACCCGGTAAGCCCCTGAATGGACATTCGGCTGGGGTGTTAGGTAACCAGTCACCCCTGCACAATCGTTTCATTTACACATAAATTAGTTCGGGCCCGCAATAGATCAAATTTTGTCATCATGCAAGAAGCTACTCTTACGCAAAAACACTAAATAACACAACAATATTCTCATTATACTATAAAAATGGGTATATAAGTGCTTGGCTATACTTATTTATCTAAAAATTGACCTCATATGCCATTTCGGGAGACTTTGTGCATGAAATGCTCATGCAGGTAAGGCCCTATTAATGACTATCATCAGCAGTTATGCCCCTGAAGAAGGCAATATACCATATAATGGTCTATTGTCTTCTTCAGGGGTCATTATAGAAACCAAAAGTAAACAGTGGTTATAATAAGCCGGTAATATTTACCCTCACAGGTTGATACGTTAATGATTTGAAAAAACAAAGTTATGCGGTTAACACATTTATCTTACAGAATATCCTCAAGAATGAGAAAAAATGGCATCACGATATTTATTTAAAAATCTAATCTTTGATAATTTCTTTAAGGCAATTCATATGTACTTGAAGATATTGTTTAAAGTTATATACAGTGTGATAAAAAACATGACTGATTTTATAACTTGTTTGTTTCGACGGATAAAGCTTAATCGAACTTGTCGCCCTCAAACTACATGCCTTGGCTGAAGACGCACCTTTGCCACCGTGTGCCTTGCCGCTTCCGGCTCTCGAACCCTGCCTGGTAAGCCGCCTTAAGGGTCCTCTTCAGGGCCACCGTACAATTAGTTTTAATATCCGCAATAGAGTCGAATCGGCGCCCTTTCAAGGTTCACACACACACACACACACACACACACACACACACGCACACGCACACGCACACGCACACACACACACACACACACATATATACATATATATATATACATATACATACATATATATATACATATATATATACATATACATACATATATATATACATATACATACATACATATATATATATACATATATATATACATATACATACATATATATATACATATACATACATATATACATATACATACATATATATATACATATACATACATATATATATATATATACATACATATATATATATATACATACATATATATATATACTATATTTATATATATATATATATATATATATATATATATATATACACACATACATATATATATACATATATATATATATATATATATACTATAATACATATTTATATATATACAAGGTTTCTTCAAAACGTACTTCGAATTTAGATTTGCCGCGGGTACTGTGGGTTTTTTTGTGGCGTTATGTTGGAATCACGAAATATAACACGAATAAGATTTAGACTTCTTCACTCCTTCAATGAGTGAATAAAACCTTCAGAGTGAAACCGCGTAGATAATCACGGAAACGAATATATCCCTGGCTGGATTTATTGTCATAATTATAAAGGCGAAATTAGTATGTGTATTCGTAACAATTTTCCTACAAAGTCCTTCGCATTACTTTCCAATAAGTACCATGAACTTAGATCTCTAACATTGTACTTTTATGGCACAATACTGCATTAATGAATTTAATTAGGTTTTTTGCTGGTCTAGTAATTTTTAAGGAAATTTGATTTTAATATGAGCCATCTAATTAGTCTTTGCTCTTAAATTTATGTAGTTCCATTGGTAATTCCTTCTGGGAACGCTGATAACGGAATCCAATTCTGTATTGGTATGGTTGTACACAGGCCTTGTATCATGGACTCAGAAGCAAAACTTAACAAATTCACGAAAGAACTCAGAAATTATTCGTCCGCTAATTTGTGTCATTTATCATCCGTAGCATCAATGGTACCCAAATCACTCTAAAAGGACATATTTATCCATGCAGAGTGATTTTGAAACCATAGATGCTCCTCTGTAGAAGAGCACATCTCATGACAATGGTAACGTTGGTAAATTATTTAAAAACTAAGTACATGTGTATGTTTTTGAATGGTTATTATATTAAACTTCATTGTAAATAAATCAACGTTCGGTCAAAAACATTCAGACCAAATTAATATGAGTACACCTGCGAAATACTGAAATATTGCACTTACTATTCGCGAGCAAACCTTCGGATCAAATAGATGAACAAAGTGACGCGATGATTAAACGACAACGGGAATCATTTCAAGTGCACTGCCATAATTATTAGACATCAATAAACAGATAAAATCTTTCTATTTGAAACGGAAGGGGCCGTAATTTTTGTAGCAAACTGTTGATGAACCAGTTTTATAAATACCCGTGGAGAAGCTCGACATTTATCCACTCATTCAATCGGCATCGGTAAATGCTTGTAGGTGTGCTGTCCGTGTCGTGAGGTGTTGAAGTGGAGGGGCCCATTCAAACAACATTAGCATGCGGCCCAGAGGGACGTAGGGGCGTTTTATTTGGGCCACCCGATTTTTTTCATAAAACATATGTTACCCTCTTCATGCTGGTTGACGTTGACACCTATTTCGGGGGAATGGGAGATTTTTGGAGAAGGCAATTTGACTGGGAACGGGGAAAATGGAGCGCAGGGGTGAGTTTGGGAAGGGGGGCCCGGGGGTGAGAAGGAGGTAAAAGCAAGTGGGGCATCGGTGTGCAGTGAGCGACGGCCCGAAAGAAGGAAGGATTGATTTTGGTGAGAGCTCGAGGGAATAGTGTTTTCTCGCTGGAGGAGATTGACATGTGGGAGAGGGGGAAGGGTAGGGGCGGGGAGGGGCGGGGAGGGGTGGGGTGAGGGGTTAAATCAGAGGAACAACAAGCTGAGGTCAAACATAGTGGACGGATGGCGAGGGGAACTGAAAGGGAGGGAGTGGGCGGTGGAAGGGTTGGAGGAAAGCGGGGAAGGGGGAAATTTGGGAGCGGGGAGGAGGGAGAGAGGTGACAGCAGGGGGTTTGACTTCATTCGGGCGATTTTGAGACCGTAAGGTTTCCCCTGACAACGGCCCTCGGGGGTGCGGGAAGGAGAGCGGGGTCGGGGCTGGACGAGGGGACGGGAATGTCATCGGGATTGGCGGCCAGGCCGAATGGAAGCACCCTTTGCCGCTCGAGACTTTATTTATTCATTGGAAACACATACTCCTCATGGATGGCTGCCTCGGGGTCATTGCAAAAATTAAACCCGTGCTGTGGTGAGATTAACCACAGGACTCACCTCCCTCTCATACATACACACCCTTTATTCCGTTCCCTTTCGATGGCGGCTGAACCAGCAAAACCCTGGTTTTAGATTATCTTAATCCCTTTAATTAATTTATGCTACTGTGCGTCGTACTTCCGTCCACGAATTTCAGTCGATTCCATGCATATCCTTGTAGAGAGGTTGAGCAAAACAGACACTGGCTATCAAGTCAGTCTTTGAGTGCTTCACAGCAAAGGAAGAGTGAAAATATGTCAAAACTAACCGGTATTGTGCCATGGCTATTAGTAGGGTTTTCAATGTACAGAAATAGATCCAGGAAAGGTTTCCTGGAAGACATTATTTTTTAAAAATAATTAGCAAAGTGGAACTAACATTTTACATGTAATTTGTTTAATATTTTTAGCTATGATCCTCCGAAAATGTAAAATAGTTAACAATTTTCCATGCCGATTGGCATGAACATTTCTCTTATCCAGGGAAACCTATACATTTCACTAATGAAGAATGGATTGAAAGGTCGAAATCACTAGATTTGGCTTGCACGTGGTCTAACATTATACTACCTGTTATATCAAGTTAAATTCGGCGCTAAAGGAATTGAATTTCCACTATTTTCTCTTCACACAGTTTTGTTACTTGACTCTCTTTTTAATGTAAAAATAAGGTTAAATTTGATACATAATCTAATTTAAGCACGTACTATTTCTTATCAGAACGTTAAAAATATAAATGAAAAAATAAATGTATATGCAGCCTGTCAAATCCTTCCGGAGATTTGATTGTTTTCCCTCTGTCAAACATTCAAGCGATGGTAGAGGTGAAAATATTTGAGCATCCACCGTTTTTGCTTTTATTGAAATTAAATTGTAAAATTCATTAAAATGAAGACATTTTAGAACTACACATTTAGACAAATGTTTAAAATATTTTATTCGATCGATCTTTTAATGCCTATTTGCGTATGATGGATACACATAAGGGTATCTATCTTACGAAGAATTAAAGCAGCTGAGAAAAAGAGAAAAATATGTATGACATGACGCATTTTCGGAATGACATGTTAGGATTTAAAAATACTCACAGTAGTAAAACATAGATTACACAAGTATTCACAAGAATATCAATTATTTATATAGAAAAGATTTTTCGGAGCATGTAGGCATTTCATTATATTTGACAAGTGCACGCCACAAATTGGTCATTAAATTGCAACTCAGGCGCTTATGAAAGCATTACTCACTTTCTAAACTGGACAAAATCCCAAAACCGCATGGGTATGCGAAGCGGAGTATCCGTAAGTAAGAAAAATGTCCAGAAAAACAGATAATGTAACAAAAACGCCCGAAAACTCAAGGAGGGAATCGAACGGTAACTAATCATCATTTTGACGTGCATAACTGGTTGGACCAAGACTGTAAATGCTCAGACTCACTCGTTCATCATGGGATATTGTCAGGCAAAGTCTTTTTGTATGCCGCAAATATCTTAGCTGTAACGTTATATGTACTTTTTACGTTAGCAGCGAAGTTGAGCAAATAGGAAAAACGTCAATGCAACAGTGCTCCCAGGTGTATTTCTCTTAAGGCGCATCTCAACTTCACTCCTCCAGCTGAAGCCAGCGGAATAACCACGCCGATATTATTTTCCAAGTTGTAAGGAAATTCAAATATAAATACGTTATCTTTCTGCATTTCCCTAATGCATACAAATAAAAATGAATATTTATTAATGCAACAAGTCCAATCTATTCGGCCATAAGCTCTTTGAAATACGGGCGTAAGGGTTGCATTTTTACGATGAAAAGTTTGCCCATTTACAATTTACATGCATGCATGCACTTAATCGTTATAATAGGGTATTAAACATTCCAGAAATTCCATTATGAATGAAGCGGCTTTCTGACAAAAGCATCTCGATCCATAAAATGCCTGTTTTTAATTAGAAGGGATAGTAACGAATTTCGATTAAATAAAATATGGTAAAATAGTAAAAAAATGCCTAGGATTAAAAGCTGTTAAATATTTCGATGGAAGATTATTTTCCTAAAATTCCTCATTGTCTTTTTTCGTATATCCTACACAGATTTAATTATGTATACACAATTGGATTCTAAGCGAAGTTATGCCGTACCTAAATGTGCTTTTAGCAAAGTTTGGGTTGCATTTGCTCTCCAAAGAGCAAATGCAACCCCAATCTTGGCTTGAAAAAGCTTGTCGAACAAGAGGATCTTGAAGTAGACCGATAAAAACGTCAGGGATGACGGAGGCTGGGAGCAGAACCGGCTGGAGAAGGATAAGTGGAAGTGTGAAGATGGAAGGACGGATGCCTCGGCAAAATGGTTGAGGGGAAAAGGGAATGTGTCTTGGCTGGGAACATCTTGAGGTTTCGGAAGGCTTCGCGGATAACGGAGTTATTTCTTATGAGCATACTGCCACACATTAATCTTAACAGCTATTACTTCAGTGTTGAAATCGCTCTAAGCTATATTTGAATACCCCTTATGAATATTAACCTTTTTTATAATAAAAAAATATTATCAGATGATTTTTCATTTAATTTCAATTAACTGCCTTAGGGTTTCAAGTTAATAGTAAAGTGTAGGCCGTATTCATTAACAATCCCAGCCATTATTTAATGGATAAGGTTTCACCAAAATCACTAAAGTATAAGACAACCAAATGTCAGGTATAAAATTTCTCAAAAAATGTTAGGTTACATAAATAGATTTGGAATCAAATTTCAGAGTAACTAAACTTCAGTTAAACACTCCTTGAGAGAGAGATGTGCTCTTCCCTCACTCCAGAAATGAAGGTGTCCTGGATACTGCCGGCCTCGGTGGCGGCGGGGTAACGTCCTCGTCTGCCAATCCATGGATCGCGGGTTCGATTCCCACCTGGGTGGGTTTCTTCCACATAGGGCTTGGGTGTTTGTAATCGTCTCCATTGTTATTCTTTGTTAATAGTCCGATGTAAAGGCCAGAGCGCTGTTTTCGGACTAAGGCTAAATAAATAAATAATGATAATGAAGTGTGATTCTTGAATGGCTAAGTGCTCAGTTGGCTGAAATAAACAAAGTAGTTGGTGGAATTATATACTCGCAGCACTCAAAGTGTTAAAAAAGGGAAATGTAAAGGTCGGTTGTAACTGTGCGGAGTAAGACACTATCAGACTGAGGCGGTTGATGCGGGAGAAACAGGGCGTAATTTCAAGCCTGAAAGATGAATTAGTTTTTACAGAAGGAAAATAGAAGAGCTAGCATAACCTGCTAAATCAGTTACCACACAAGGTTTGTATAAAAAGTATCGGGAAAATTGCAGGAAAATTAAATTTATTTCAGATATTGTTACAACGCCTCAAAATTCTTCAAAGTATATGCCTTCTTGAGGGTCTACAAACGTTTCACGCCAGCGATTTTTCCACTTCTCTAAGGCTCCATGATAGGTGGATTCCGGAAGGTCCTGGCAAAGGGTACGCATGCAAGCTATTTTGACGGCACTTGACGGCGACGACGGACCTATTCCCAAAAGTTAAATTCCCCCTTTTAGGGAAGATTTAAATTTTGGGAATAGGAAATAGTCTCCTAGTGCCAAATTGGGACTGTTACGGCTTTGGGGAATCGTCGCAATGCCTTGACAGAAGGTCTTTGCAAGCAGACACTCGACTCTGCTCTTTGTCGTCCGTTAAGACCTTCGGGAGGACGATTTTAGCGCAGATATTTCGCATCGCCAAATTTCCTGTGATAATGATGTGCACTGTCAATGCTACCTGCAATCATGCGCACCATTTGACTTCTTCTTTCTTCGAGAATCTTGACGAATTGCCTAAAGTTAAGATGCGTAATTTTTTTAAAATTTCTACTTGTCAACAAGTTGTGCATTTCTTTAACCTTGATAGAGATTATAAATCTTGAACTAAGATCAGTATAAACTGTTGAGTTACACGATTCTTTATTTCTTGTATTCTTATCGATTCTTAATTATTTTACCTTTCTCTCTGGTCTTCATCTTTCCCGTTAATATTGTTGAAGTTTGGGGGATCAAATAAGCTCCCGATTAAGTTTGCATGTTTTTTTGGATCACGTAGTGCACATTGGGTGGATGTTTATACAACGCATCGAATGAAAAACATTTGTGGAGTGGAAGAGATTAGTCGATTAAAAAATTTTGATGCGCTCTGATTCTTTCTTTCGATTCCTGAATTCCAATATCCGTTGGAAACTAAGGGAAAATAAATTTAAAAATCCATTGCAAGAAACATTACTAGCGTTCAGTGGTAAAACATAAGTTTCAAATACATTAAAAAATTCATTTAAAAATATAAACTAAATAAAACGATTAATTATGAAAAAGGATACTAATGATCGATTATTCTGTTCTAGTAAGGCGATATCATCATTATCATCAAAAAAAGAAAGTAAAACAATCACTCAAGACCATATTAGTCTAAAATTTTTCAATTTTTTTGTGATTATCTTATATACATTTTTATCTTTTCATTGATATAATGACGTGGTGTCAAAAAAATATTTTGATTCAATAATTGAACGATACAAGATATATCACGACTTTAATTAGCACTGACTTAATCGAGGAAAGAGGTTTTATAAATATTCTCAACCCCTCATTTTCATTCTTAAATTTTATGAATCTAAAATGACACAGTTTTTATTATCTATTCCTGCTGACTTCATTTTTTTCTGATTCAGTATATCCTCGAGTGATGAATCAGACCTAACTTGTGCCTGCGGGTGTCCTTCGAGTGTCACGATTCACAATTCGGATCACGATTCGACCACCCCGCCCTTTCACCCCACCTCTTGTCTCACCCCCCCCCAAATTCCACCAACCCCCGTCTCTCCTCTTCCTTCTTTACCCCCTCCTTGGGGTGTCCCCCCTCCCCATCCTCCGCCGTTTCCTTCGAAACAGGAAAAAGACCATTCTGTCGCATTTGCCCTCCTCGCGCTGGGATGACTATGCGGTGGGCAGATCGAGGGGGCCATTGATTTTGTTCCAGAGCAGAGAGAATGAGATGGACAGAGAGAGAGAGAGTACGGTATCAATTCAAAGGATAGGAATTATCCCTTGTGAGAAAATTACCGGGTTAAGAGAAAGTTTAAATTTATTTGGCCGCAGGGATATGCCGCCGAAAAAAACCCAGATGCATTGAAAGTAAGTATCCATGTGTTGCGATTCTCAAGAAAAGTGATGGTCAAGTTAGGGAAAATGGGACGTCGTTTCTTTCCGCTTGAATTTGTCTTTTTCTGGGTCCGGTGACTTAAATGTGTCGTTTTAAATACCTTGTATTAAATGTTCGTTTCTTGATTCGATGCCAATGTAAGCGCTGCATGTTTATTCCATAAATAGTTAGTTACACAACACACTCTTTGAAAATTCCTCTCATATTTTATTTAAAAATCTATCGTTCAAAGTTTTTTTACCAATTTTTATTAATGCATGTTAACTGTATAAAAATAGAGTTTATTATTGATAATTCTATTGGTTGGAATACCTTCCTCAAATTTACCGCCAAAAGCTAAATATTCATCTATATTATAAATTTGATTCAATAACTTGATTGCCTCATTGGTAGTTATAAAAATAAGGCTGGAATATCTAAACCTATCGAAAGAAGCAAATCCGTGTGATGTATCACGGATCATATTCACATTGGGATTAAACCAGTTTGCATGGTCTCTTTGGCTCCAGATACCGCAGATGTCACAGAGAAAGGAACTGACCCCCTACTTTGGCTCCCTTAACCTCTCCTATACGCTCTATGGTTCAAGTGCGAGCTGACCTCTAATTTCATCGATCAAGTTAAAGTTTGCGTTGGTAAAATTCTTTTCGTATTTAGTGTTTAATCTAATCATCATCATGTTTTAAAGTCGAAGAGGCAACGTTCCTGAAGTTGACGTTACGTATGACATTGAATAATGCCAAGGTATCAAAGTTTGATTTGCAAACAGGAAATCCATCAGCTCAGAATATTTGAGCCATGTTTATAACTAGGTTTTCGATAAATAAGGATGGAAAGAGTATACCAATAGTTCCATTGATATTAAATTCTACAAGCGATTTAGTAGGTCCAAAAAAAAATTAAATGCCTGTAGAAAAGTAAAACGTTCCCTACAAACATGCGCTTTCTTCTATGAATGTTGTCCTACTTCTAAAATGGAAATTATAAATGTTTAGGAGTCGAGGAAATGTTGCGGGAGAAGCTGCAGCCTTAGTCATTGACTTCAGCTAGAGGAATGGTGAATCATGCAAATTTACTCTCATGAAGGATGTGAAAATACTAAATCGCTAAGTAGTGAACGAGTAGTCATGGAAATCCATTACACGTTGCCATATCCGAGTTGTAATCCTTACTTACTTAGTGCTTACTAGACAAGTTGGGCTCCACCATCCTATCTCGTAAGCTGATCCGAGAATTAACTGGTTCAAGAATAGTGCAATATATATGTGTGTATATGTATATATATATATATATATATATATATATATATATATATATATATATATATATATATTATATTATATATATTCACACAGTTTGTATAGAAAGTATCAGTAACAATGTTTTTCAGACGTGTGCGTGAAGTGCTGAATTCAGACCGTCGTTTAAGCGTGCGCATGATGGTTGATCGTATATTGGCATTGATAAGATGGCAATAAACATCATTATCACTGAAATTTTGGCGATGCAAAAGATCTGCGCTAAACTCGTCTCAAAGGTCTTTGAACGGACGATGAAGAGCAGAGTCGAGTGCCTTCTGGCAAAGACTTTCTTTAACGATGTCGCGACGATTACCCAACCTCTTTACAGTCCTGATTTGGCACCAGACTGATTTGGTTGACTACTTCCTATTCCCAAAAGTGAAATCCCCCCACAAAGGACAGAACCATGGGACCCATCAAAGAAGCTTGCACGCGTACCCTTAAGGACCTTCCACGACCCGCCTACTAGGGAGCCCTCGAGTCGTGAAAAAGCCGCTGGCAAAAGTGTGTCGACGCTCAGATGGGATGTCATTTGAAAAACTTGGCGGAATTGTAGCAATATCTGAAATAAAGCTATATTTCTTAAACATTTCCTAGTACTTTTTGTACAAACCATGCATTCAATCATTTATTCAGAAGCTCTGGTTGTTTCCATACTCCTAAGCAACAGATATATATGTATATAAAATGCCGTTTCCTTCCTCAATGATAGGACCTATCCTGTTAATCAGGACTTCGGTCATCCGAGGATATTGGGCTTATTTGAGTATTGATAAAGCGGTGAGGCAAGGTTAATTGACTTTATCAATTTAATAATTACTTGTGGCCCCATATTGGGCCCATATTTTCAAAAGTTACAATTTATAATTAACCAGTTAACCGATAAAATATTAGGTATGAGACGTAAATTAATTTAAACAAGACACAGGTTATGATAAGGTTAAGGGGCAAATTTACATTAAACTTTAAAATAAGAGGACAAAAACTAGATCAGGTGTAAAATATTACCTATAATTGAAGTATTGTGCACCAAGGTCGTCGTCAACAAGTGTGGACATGAGAAGAAGAATTACTTTTAGTGTAGCAGCTTTTACAAGGAGAAAGGAATCAATCGTAGGGACGTTGAGTGTAGGTATTAAGAAAAGACTAGTCAAAACTTTGATATGGAGCGTTGTTTTTAGCAGCGCGGAAACATGGTCATTAAAGTAAAATGATAGAAGTAGGTTAAAGGTTTTTAGACTTAGGTTTGGAGAATAATCGGAAAGGTGAAATGGGCAGAAAGGAAAACAAACGAGGAGATACTAATCACAGTGGAAGGAGGAGATAAGATTTTTGGGAAAAATCCAAAGGAGGGTATAAATATGGATTCACATTAAGTTGATCAAATGTTGAAGACTGTGATAGAGGGGTGGATGTTAGAAAAGTAAGTACAAGGAAGGGATAGGAAGAGAAGTTGGACAGAATGAAGGAAGGTAGGATGCATACGAATTTGAAGAGGGAATTGTAGTTTCGTGCATTTGGTTTTGTCTTCTTCGGGCAGAAGAAGACATTTAGGGTTGTTCGGGTTGTGCCCATTCACAAGCTATCTTAAATGGTAGGCTATAAAATATTAATAATACTGTGTAATGCAATTCAAAGTCATTGTTTCCTATTAAGAATACCTGGTATTAAAAGGTTTAAATAAAATATAGTTAGAAATATTCCGTTTAGTAGAGAATAAAAGACAATTAAAGTAAACGCAAATATATTTGATGACCACCAGCACGCTGCATTTCATGTTGACTCTAAATCCGGTATCTTTGTATCATTCGATTAAGAATTTCGAGATGTCAACCATGAGTCGAGGTCTAAAAATTCATGATATCCTCTGAACGAAATGTAAATGCCCTTAAAAGTGCACAACTTAGTTAAAGTTTCCTCAAACTTATTTTTCCCACTATCACATGCAAATATTATTACTCAAATCCTTTGAAAATTATTTGAGAGACTATGAGTATTAGTTACAAGTTAGCATTTTTACGAATTTGAAAAAAACACAGAAGACTCTTAACTTTCATCAGAAAATTGAGTTGGAAGGTAGATTGCATAGAATCCATAGACTAAGGAAATATTTGGGGTAAAATGTAAAGCATTTGTTACCAATAGGGTGACATCTAGTCAAAATTTACACTCCATGTGGTACTCCGAGCCATTCCAATGTGGAATCCAAGGTAAAATTTCATTCAGCAGTTATGAAGCACTATTCATAGTAATAATAATTAAGAAGGAAATATCCTTAAAAGCATTGTTTAAAATACTTTGTGAAAGCAAAAAGTCTACTACAAATTTTTAAATTCACCATTTTAGCATCAATTGAATATATATTTAGTTTCTTCATTGGCAAAACGTTTTCTAACGTTTGCAACCGATTTTGGCATATTAAAAATACTTTTTTTTTCATGCATCAATATTTTGAGAAGTATTTCAATATTTATGGGTAAGAACTTAAACTGAAACATTTTCACCTGTTTATTAAAAATCAATTAAACAATACAAGTTTAACTATAGGCTAAGGAAATAGTGTAACAGAAGAAAGAAAAAAACCGGAACTGAGAAAAGTATGTAGGCTATCTGTACCTCTATTTCACGAAAAAGTGAAAGATTAAATTAGAAACTGGAAATTCATTGCTGACCTTGAAATAAGAGTTAACCCCAAAAAAGTATCACTCATTTCCATCAACCAGGCTGTCATTCCAAGAGCATAACAGTATCTAATAACATCTCTCTTTTATTTTTCATAAAACCTAAAGCATTTATATTTATATTTGTATATTGCTAAAAACAATACTGAGTTTATGCTGTGAATTATCCAGTAAAAACCAAAATAGTTATGGACAACTACAATTTTTCAGTATTTTTTCAAGAAATAGCAACGCGTGTGGAAAATTACAAGGAAAGAAATTAGTCATTCCTTTAAAAAATGGGCTGCATAAGTAAATGAACAAAAAATTAAAAAACAAGAAACGAATGACAACCAAAAATATATATAGTTATGGAAGTTCTGTTCATGCATTGCGGTTTTGAATACAGAGAAAAAATAGACAAAAGTACGTTTCAAGAAGGAGGAATTCGATTTCTTAGTGAAAGGCTGAACCAGGCAATATAGATTAAAGAATATTATTTTTATGGATGAACTTAAAATAAAAGACACTAAGGGCATATAAAGAAAAGAGAATAAAATTAATGGCCCATATATTTCATGTTTTATGGAATAAAAATGAAGATATCCAAGGGGAGCATTTCAATACGAAACTAGTGGAAAAATAAAAATAGAATGTCCAAAAAAAACAATATGCCCAAAAACTTTGATATTAATCATATATTAACATCAAGGTTTTTGGGAATTTTGACAAAACCTAGTTGGTATAATCAATAATGATTTTATTTTTTCTATCCTCTGACTTTTTCCTGAAAGGTAAAGTTATAACGTTAAATCATACCTTTCTACACATGTTTTAGAAAAGTCAGCGTAGTGCGACTGGCATAGGTATCTTCGTGGTGAAACAGAAGCCCCAAGGTAACGAGCGAAAGGGATCGAATGGGTTCCCAGCGGAGGGTGCGGCCATTACCGAGGGGACATTTAGCGCAGCCTGGGGATTCAATTTCCCAACGCTCTTCTGCATCCCGTTCCCTTATCCCATGGTTATATCGCCCTTGGGCTACCATTTTCGACCGAATCTGCTCCATTTTATTCCTCAATCCTTTCGACTTCCATCCGATTGAGTCACTTGAGGTGTACCTCAGCGAATTACTCCTCCTCCTCTTCACCTCACCTCCCATCCTCCCCTTCTCCTCCGACATCCATCCCTTCCTCCACCATCTTGCTTCTACATCGCATCCCCCAAACCCCCGCCGACCTTTCCACCGATTCGCCTGGAAACATCTAAATCTTTAACCGATTTCATTAGAGAGAGTGAATCCTATTGTATTCAATCAAGCCTTAAGTCTTGTTTTAAATATAGCTCTTTTTCTAGGTTAATTTTATCCACCTCTCTATTCAACAATACGTTGATATTTAACAGTGACATTAGTTCGTGCATTTGGAGTATTTTTAGCGTATATGCCTGACCATTGAAATGGGATTAATTTTGAATAATACCTCCCGTAGGGATTAAAAAATTGAACGATTTTATATGATTCTGTTACAATGGAGATTTTGTGGGATCATTTTCCTTGATCCCTCTATAATTGAAATGATGAGGCTGCTATAGGTTTAAAACTAATTTTCTCTTTATCTGAATATCTCATGAAGATTGATTTTTTAGCAGTTTTTTAAATAAACCCCCGAACGTATATTGCTTCAACCTAAATTATTTACAGAGTTGTGATTCGTTTTAGATATTTCTGGCATTCTGGTTTCTACATGCCAGAATTTTGAAATCTCATGGGAGAGATGTACTCGGTGAAAAGATACTCTGGCTCTTTGCAGTTTGGATCTTATAGGGATGAACAAAAGTACTCTTATTTCATCCCCGTAGCAGTAAATTAAAACCCTTAACAAAATCTAATTATTTATAGAGATTATCTCCAATATATCCTAGAATATTCAATTAATGCTGGAAACGTTATATCAGTGTTTTAGTTAAATGTATGTTTTGACAGGGATAAAAGGATTTTTTTTAAAAGAATTTATATTTTCAAGATAAAAGGAACATTTTAACCAGAACGAATGAAATTAAATCCATCTTTAAGACATAAATGTGAATGAATGAGCAATAATAAACTCATATGTTAACTTCAAATTACAGAGAACATATTTCATATGAATGCATCGAGAAATTCAGATAATTTTATCATTTGTCCACTGCATAACTTTTAAATTAATTAATTACACACACAGACACACACACACACACACACACACACACACACACATATATATATATATATATATATATATATATATATATATATATATATATATACATATATGATTTCGTCGACGTAACAAGGAAGTGCCAAATAGTACATTACACAGTATCAAACAATACAGAAACACAAAAAAAGATCATTCACACGTTATTCCTTCATCATTTCGACAGAATTCTACTCCGTCTTCATCGGAAGATAGAGAATAATTTCTCTATATTCCGATGAAGACGGAGTGGAATTCCGTCGAAATTATCAAGAAATAACGTGTGAATGATCTTTTTTTGTTTTTCTATATTGTTTGTTACTATATATATATATATTTATTTATTTATATATATCTCAATAGGTAATCTACCGGTTAAGGTAGGTTTTGGATGGACATAATTACTAATTTAAATAAACAATAATTGGTGACACCTAGCAAAACATAACATCCTACTCTCCATCAGGTCCCTCTTCAGCTCTGAGTACTTTCTTCCTCCCTTCATCCCGTCCAGCATCCCTATCCTGTTTCTTCCCTTTCCTCGTTTGCCGAACATTTTCCCCTCTTTTACAGTCTTCAACATCCCGCTGCCGGTCAAAACCCCCTTCATCCACTTTTCCTGCCTCCACAGGATTTCTCCCAGCAAACCCCTCTCTTCGCCCACCATACCAAGTACTTCCTCATTTGTTTTTTTCTATGTCCATTTCACCTTCTCCATTCTTCTCCACACCCACATTTCAAAAGCCTCCAGTCTACGTCTATCCTCCTGCTTCAATGACCACGTTTTCGCGCCACACATAACTACGCTCCATATCAAGGTTTTTACGAGTCTTCTCTTAACATCCTTACTCAACGTCCCTGTCATCAACTCCCTCCTCCTTGTGAAAGTCTCTTTGCCTAGCGCATTTCTTCTCCTCATGTCCCTACTACTTTGACTGCGTTGGTCCAAAACACTACTGAGATACGTAAACTGTTCTACCTGCTCTAGTTTTTGCCCTCCTATTTCAATGTTAAGCTTAGACTTTTTCTTTCTAGAAAATCGCATAACCTTTGTTATATCAATATTTATTCTCATCCCATACCTGTCGCACTGTATTTCCAATTCACTAAGCAATGCTTGCAGCCCCTTGGCTGACTGAAAAACTAAAGCTTGGTCATAAGGGAACCTAATAGATTTTACGAATTCCCCGCCCACTTTCAATCCTACCTCCAGTTCTTCCCATGCCTCTTTAATCATTTCCTCTGCATAGAGGTTGAACAGCAACGGTGATAATGGGCAACCCTGCCTCACACCCCTTCCTAACACTGCCCATCCTGATTCCCTGTTTCCCACCCGCACCTGAGCAGTCTGAGACATGTACAGGTTGCGGATTAGCCTCCTTTCCCTCCAATCTATTCCTATTTTCTGCAATATACTCATTAGTTTTTCCCAATTCACCCTATCAAACGCTTTTTCGAAATCTACGAAACAGGCAAATACCTCCTGGTTGTGTTCTATATTCCTCTAGATTAATAATCTCATTACTGCAATGGCATCAGGCGTACCTCTTCCCTTCCTAAACCCAAACTGATCATCCCCTAAGTAAACATTTACCCTACTTTTTGTTTTGATCCTATCCTTTTGTTTATGATCCTGATAACAACTTTAGCTCCGTGGGATATCAAACTTATTGTCCTGTAGTCCTCACAGGATGTAGCTTTTACCTTTTTCGGAATAGGAACTAAAACTGATCTCACAAAGTCTTCCTTCCTCATAAGTAGCATGAATCAACCCATATAGCCTCTTCCTCCCGCATTTTTTTAAACATTTCAATAGTTCCGCGGAAATGTTATCAACCCCCGCGGCCTTATTTAGTTTCATCTCCCTTAATGCCCTTTCTATCTCATCGTCTAGTAGGCCTGGACCTAAGCTATCTTATACGTCATATTCTTTTTCAATGGCTATCTTGTTCTTCGAAGTTCTTTACTATACAGTTCTTCTCTATAGTCCTTCCATCTTTCTTGGATCTTTCCTGTGTCAACTATTACCTTACCTGCCTTAACTCTAACTTTAAGCATAGTTCTCCCTTTCTTACTTCCTGACAAAGATTTAACTTTGCTTCACAGCGCACCGATTTCCCCCTTCTTCTGCAGCCTTTCCATGTCATATATATATATATATATATATATATATGTATATTCTATATGTATGTATATATATATATATATATATATATATATATTCTATATGTGTATATATATATATATATATATATATATATATATATATATATATATATATATATATATATATGTTTATATATATGTGTACATATATAAATATATACATATATAATATTATATTTATACATATATACATACTTTTAAGAAATGTGTGGTGCCATACATTTCTGCAGTTTAATTGCTATCAATTTAAGCCTACACATACTTCCAAATTGCGGAAATGTATGGGGACCACTAAAATATAAATACGCCTTTGGAAATTTTATTCCATTTACTTTTTCCTCTTAAATTATTCACTTTGGATTCTAGCGTAATACACAATATCAATGAGTTTGCATTTTCCAAACCTTGGTAGAAAGTCCCCGGTCGACCATATTATGCACGTTATACCTGTAGGAAAGCAGAGAAATATTTTTTCCCTGTAATTTGTCTTCAATGCAGTGTGATTGAACATGATGAAAATGTACCGGGTAGCACCTTAAACGCTTTTTTAATACAATAATTTGGAATCCACGATTTCCTGGAATCTGAAAAACTGTTTTTCTTAAGAATGATTTTCATAATATTTAAGGTTCTCTAATTTCTAATGTATAGGCATCTCTAATAGCAATCTCTTAAGCCATGCTTTAAATTAATGGCTTTCGTGAAATGCGATCACTCTATTCGTGATCTACAGAATGATTTCATTTATTAAAGATTGAGGATAAAATGTGGCAGCGTACATCACCTTCCATTGGCATAAATTAATCGACTTTACAACTTAATTTACAGAAGTGAAATTATTGATATTAATAAGGTTAAAATAATCCGATCGAATTATGGGACACCGTAGCTCTCATTCGTAGCGCTACTTGCCGTAAAATTGCTTTGAATATTGTGAGTTGTTAATGAGTAGAAAAAATATCCTTTTTTTAAAATATCAAGCGTGTTAGTTGCAATAGATATTATAGCTAGCAAACCCTAAAAATTATTCCCACACATATTTTTTGCCTCAATCACCAAATTTAAACTACATAAATTCCCTCATCAAGCCCAAATTTGATCACTCTCTATTCAAAGCCTGATTAATGACGTTGAGAGAAGAGAGAAACCTGCCCGGAAAGGCAAAGCACCCGCCATAAAAAAAACACTGAGGAGTAGATGCAACCCGCACTAGAGACATGGCCTGTTTAATTGCATAACATTTAGGATACTATGAACGTAGTTTTAATACGGATCTGCGGGTACGTACATCGGTATTATGGTTTCAAACCTTTTTATCAGTTACTTCAATATAGGACGATGCAACAATTTCAGAATGTAAAAATAATTCACCTTGACCGGAAGTTGAACTCAAAGCCCTCGAAGTTCGGTCGAGTGCTTTAGCCTTTTAAGCTATCGAGGCGTCCTCTTAAAATCCGAAACTTTTGGGTTTTTAAAGGAACAAGATGTTGTGACGAAATACCATACGATACAATATCACAGGCATTGGCAGTCGCAGGAGGTTAAAGCGAGCGACACCTCAAGAGGCTAACTGGCTAAAGAACTCGGCCGAACATCGAGGGATTTGAGTTCGAATCCCAGACAAGGCGAATGATTTTTACACTTTGAAATTGTTGCATTGAAATGCATATTAGCGGATGATTCCATTAAAAGTTACTATTGCAGCATCTCCCGCCATTTCTCGAAATTTTAATGAAGGTCGTTTTCGGTTCCCAAGAGTTATAAAATTCCAGACCTAAAGGGTTATGCTGATAAGTTCTGATGAATTTTTTTTCCCTGCTATTTTTTGTTTAATATACTATCCATCGTAACCGCGCGCGATTCTAATTCTTGCGCGGAAATAATGGCCAGGAAGTCTATGGCGAGACACTTCTGACTGCAATTTTGCTGTCAAGAGTGGCTGATTAATGTCTCTCCTCGATAATACCTGTGATACTTTTCTTCTATAATGTATGCCATATATTCAACGTCTATGGAGTTCTTAAGAGGTGGAGTCTTAGCAGGTTAACCTCGAGCCATTAAAATTATCTCCAAAAAAAACAATCATTCCTTAAAAAACTTTTAGTTTATGATATTTCTCCAATAAATAATTTTATCTACCAACATCTCCCAAACTTCTAGTAGTCAAAGTTTACATTAAGTTTCTCGCGTAATTTATTAAATATTTGCACTTATCATAAAAATTCATCGTTTTAAAGGTCTTAGATATCCATATTTATTTTCCTGAAGCCATATGAGATTCTGAAAAGGTAGGAAAATTGAGTGATTAATAAATTAGTTGATGCGGAAATAAGTAATTCAGTAATTCTTGAACGGTAGGGATGGCAGACAGCCAGGAAAGGGTTGTACTATGCATGGATGTTGACGAAATGAGTCCAGAAATACGGCATAGTGAGATAAATTGATTGTGTACCTCGGAAAAAAACAGACGTTGAGGTGTGAATGAAGCAATCTCTTCGGAGACACCCTATAACCCTATTAGGCTAAGGGAAAAATAGGGTTATATTTTAGGCTTAATTAAGTTATATCTATGACGAAGAAATTCGGTCAGAATATTTCATTAAATCAATGTGATTCCCTTCAGAAAATGATTAAAGGGTAGCATGTGATAAATGTAGGATACATTAATTGATTTCAATTGCAGGGAAGGTAGTTTTAAGAATGACCAATGGAGAGTTATATTATTTTGAAAAGAAATGCCCTGGATAGCTCAATAAAAAATGGTGTCGTTGGAAATATATAATAATCGTTTTGAAGAAGCAATACACCACAACAGTACTTACGATTTTGACCGATGAGGTTTATCGCGCAGCAAAGTCATCGAGTGACCTGTTGATACATTAAGAGTCCTAACGAAACCTGTGTCGTAAAAATATCAACAGCTTCATAGTCAAGTGATTAGTACTTGTTCTGTTAATTGAACCAGGACATAGATATAATAATGCGAGGGAAGTACATGACACTATTGAAGTAATATAAATAGAAATATGCAGAACAAAAATCACTATCAGGTTGTATTTGTATACTTCGTGAATTTATATTAAAAGGCATTAGATGGGGTGAATGATATTAAGTTATTGGAAATATTGTGGTCCATTGAAAAGCCTGAAGGGACAAGGAGCTTATTTGAAATTTGTACATAAACCAGATTGAATAGGTAAAGTTTTTAGATAGAAAATCGAGTTGTGCAGGGACAGCTAGGGCAAGGAAATAAGGTTAACCGTTTTTTCCGGTACCTTTTGATTGTCATACACAGGATACGTTAAGATATATAAAGCAAGGACCTGAGCTGAACACACGAGGTCTGTTAAAAGTATCGCGAATTTTGAATTTTCGCGGGTTACGTATATTTGATTATCGATTTTTTTGTGGCGTTATGTTTTGGAACTAATCGGTCCCTGAATTATGCTGAAAAGTTCGGCCATTTTAAATACTCAATCAATTGCTGACAACTGCTTTGCTTGGACGTGGCTTGTCTTCAATTTTTGCCTGTTCCAAAACATGGATCAACGAATCTATAGAAAATATTTTGCGAAAAAAGAAGTAAAGTGCGCGGACGCATTCTGGATGTTAACTGTGGCATTTAGAGACGCTACCTTGGACCGAATTAACGTTTATCGGTGACACAAAATGTTCTCAGAGAGCCGAGAAGATGTGAACGACGAAGAGCGTTCCAAACGCCCGAGCACGTAACAAGAGACGAAAACATTGATGAAGTGAAGAAAATTGCATTGGCTAATCGTCGAACCACCATTAGAGAAGTTGCTGAGGACCGAAACATATCGATTGGCTCGTGCCAATAGATTCTTACTAATGATCTAGACATGACACGAGTCGCTGCAACCACGATCCAAAAGGAATCTGCAGCACGAGCCAAGACCGAAAAAAGCGCGCCGAGTTCGGTCGAATGTGAAAGCTTTGCTCAAAGTTTTCTTTGAGTGCCGGGGTGTGGTGCATCAATGGTTCTCTCCCCAGAGGGTAGAACGGTAAATAAGGAATAATACCAGCAGGTTATGCGCAATTTAATCGAAGCAATCCGCTGCAAATGCCCGGATTTGTGGAAGAACAAAAATTGGCTTTTGTACCATGACAACGCCCCTGCTCACACATTGCTACTTGTGTGCGAATTTTTTGCCAAAAACAACACACTAATGATGCTGCAGACACCGAATTCCCCAGATCTGACTCCCAGTGACTTTTCCTTGTTCCCTAAACTGAAGAGGCCCATGAAAGGACGACGCTACGCTACAATTGATGAGATAAAGTCTTAGACTTCGAAGGAGCTGAACAAGATCACAAAAAATTATTTTTTTACAAGTGTTTCGAAGATTAGAAAAAACGTTGGCTCAAGTGTATAAAATCTAATGGGAATTACTTTAAAGGGGACAAAATACATGCTCATGAATAAATAAATAATTGTTGAATGGACACACAATAAAAAGTCAGATTACTTTTTGAACAGACCTCGTGTATTTATTTTTTTGTATCACTTCTATCATAAGAGTGGACGGGTTTAATTCTTCAAGGTAAGGGGCCAAGTGTAAATAAAACACGTGTAAAACAGGGTCCATACAATAAGTATCGGACCTGTTCGAAAAATCAAAATTTACTGCAGTTATCATTACAATAACTTAATAATCTTCAAAATACATTCCTCCTGCATCGATACACTTAGTTTGTCGCTTCTGCTACTTGTCAAAAGCCCGCTGAAAGTCGGTTTCCGGAATACTGTTTACAGCCTTTGTCGTCGCCGCTTGAACCGCCTCGATGGATTCGAACCGATAACCTTTGAGCTCATTTTGAGCTATTCTTTGAGGTAATAATGTTGTCGAGAAAATCTTCATCTTCCTTGACGCAGTCGGACATTTCTTACAAAACTTCCACCCGCGACAGTTTTTGTTCCTCGCTGAAGACTTTCGGCACCAGCTTCGCGCACACTTCCTCATCCCAAGATCCTCTGTTACAATGGTGTGTACGGTTCCGACTGAAAGGCCGGTCTCCTCACTGATAATGGCGAGGTTTAAACGCCTGTCAGAGTCCAAAACGTTTTTCACATTGGCCACCCGAGGATCGGTTTGAGCGGTCGTCGGGCGTCCAACGCGGTGCTCGTCTTCGATGAGCTCCCGGCCCACCTTAAACATTTTGTGCCAATCAAAAACTCTGGTGCGGCTTAAGGCATCATCCCCATAAGCCTGTTTAATGAGTTCAAGGATCTCCGACGCGGGTTTCCCGTGTTTAACGCAAAACTTCACAGCGTAGCGTTGCTCGACGGTGCGCTCCATCCTGGCCCGACGACACCACACACAATCACACGTCCTCCTGTTTCAACGCATGCCCGGAGGCGACTGAGAAAAAGTGCGCCTGAGTGATGGGGGACCCCTCTACCGAGCCAACCGGTCGGATCTCCATCCGCCGCTCCGTTGAGGCTACAGCGAACCAGCCACAATACTTAATCTACGGACCCTGTATACCTGTATTCCTCTTTGCCAGAAATTTGGAAATAATACGGTAGAGAGCGGCCACCTTCGGGAAAGAGTATGGTAACAATACACTTTTATAACTATACGACTTACGAATAACAAAAAAAGGTAAAATCCATGCTATTAAGGGAAAGAAACCTAAGAGAATGAAATTGATAGATAACAAACTTTTAATAAAACAAGCATCGAACTTTGAATGTTTAGGTTGCAATAACTGTGAGGAATGTAACCATTGAAAGGTGTAGGAAATTCACTGAACAACTTCGGTGGAATATGAGAAATTATATTAAATACCAAAAGAACAAAAGTAATACTAAGATAAGAAAAATATTTAATCCAAGCATAAATACTAACATCAAACTTGTCAAGAATAGAGAGAAACATATTAATTTAAATGGGAGTCAACAACTGCAGGCGAAACACATATCTTGAGAAATGGATCAAACATATAAAAGAGATGCTAGTCTGATAAAAATACCGAGTTGAGGATTTCGAGATGTGTAACACAAAATGGCTACACAGATAAGACTAGAAAGAACTGAAAATAAGGAAGCAGGATGACTTTCAATTGCCAGTGCAGAATTTTCTTTTGACGGAAAAGAAAAAAGGGTCAGCAATGGAAAAGATTGAGCCAATAAAAGACGCTGACGTTAAAATACGAGGGTCATCCGGAAAGTAGTACCCGTTCGTGCCGCATGAAGTGCTGACGACGCGAGTAGCCGCTGGACGAGGTCAGATAGCTTCAGTGGCTTGTCTGCCTTCTCTGAGCCAAGTTGCGTGACGCTAGCATTGCCTGTGTTGTTTCTGTGATTGTTTACAATGTTTAAAAAAATTGAGAACGCCGCCAGTTGTGAAGTGAGGGCAGTGATTAAATTCCTCAATGCAAGAAACGTTCGCCCATGTGATATTCATCGCCAATTAAAGGAGGTGTATGGAGACAATGTAATGGACGAGTCGTCTGTTCGGCGGTGGTGTCGCAACTTCAACATGGGGAGGGGGAACACACACGACGATGAGCGTTCGGGGAGACCGTCTGTCATTACAGACCAACTGGTGAGCTCAGTTGACGAATTCGTGAGGAACGATCGGCGCGTCACAATTGATGACATCTGTGAGCATTTTCCCAATGTTTCTCGAACAATTGTTCATGAAATTGTTAAACACCATCTGCATTATGCAAAGATTTGTGCAAGATGGGTCCCTCGCGTATCTCAATGAGCTGGCGGCGAAGGACTATGCAGCAGGAATACAGAAACTTGTCACACGTTATGACAAATGCCTTAATTTGCTTGGAGATTATGTTGAGAAGTAGTTTAAAGTATCCTCTTTCAAATAAAATTTTTTATGTTTGTTAATATTTACTTTTGTGTCTTTATTTCACGAACGGGTACTACTTTCCGGATGACCCTCGTACAATGAGGTATCAAGAAGGATATGTTTGGTGGACATATTTAAGCGCAAAAAAATACTGATTGGGTATATTTTTACTATGTTGCTAATTCGGTTTAAGAAATGTATTTCAGAATGAAAACGGTCATTTGAAAATCCAACGGTTGGTTTCTTGAAATATTACCAATCGATCTTCCCTCGGGCAGACCTCCCTTCAAGATTTACCATCATTAGCTAATTGATACCATTTCGTATTGCTACATTTTCCTCTCAATTAATGTCAGACATTGTAATGATTCAAAAATATGTGTGTTCAAAGTAGAATTTATCAAATAATTGTTAATAATTGTGTGACGGCCATACATTATCAAAGTTAGTTATGTTGTATTCATTTCTTTCTGTCAATATCTTCCTGAGATTCCTAATGCCAAATTACGACCCTTATTTATGTTATTCAAGACTAAATTATTTATTAGTTCTATTTATTAAGTAATATACGGCATAAGGTGGATTTTGGATGGTCACAACTACCAAATAAATATTAAGTAACAAAACACAATCCAGCATCCTAGCATACATGTAGATAATTAAAACCTTGTTGATTTATTTAACACATGAAATTTCACTTTTGAATTTTTATCCTCAGTACATGTTTGAATTTTGTGATATTTGAAATATAAAACATAAACCCTCTTTTAAGTTTAAAAAACTTCCATTTATTTCAAGCAAAACAAATGATACGTATTTCTCCCTTGTTATTCATTAAATGGACTCTGCAACCAGCAACCCTTACTTAATCCTTGAGATGTTAAAAATATTTTCTGCCAAGTTGTAATTGTGTATGACTCATTTATATCCATATATATATTTATATGTAGGTTTCTTGTGAAAATGAGCTCTACAAAGATGATGTTTTTTTATGAAATAGTAAATTAAATGTAAGAAATTAGCCTTTTTTGATGCAATAAGAGTGTATATGGTTGCAGACATACGAATGAAAGATTTGGAATTAAGTGTCTTGCAGATTTTTTAAATTCTGAGTTCGTAACTATGCTCTACATGTATTTTCAATGTGGAGCATTTATATTAGTGACGAATGGGTAAGAACAGTGATATCCACAGAAGCAATTGACTATATTTTTGCCGAGTTAGTCTGAAAAACTAATTAAGATGAACACATTAAAGTATTTTGCTATATAACACTATTTATTTCAAGATGTCATCCTTCATATTTACTTAATTGTTCACGAATTCAAACGGAGTTTGGCATTCATCGATGTTACAGATCTCTTCGTTTTTTTACCGCTGCCTTTGGTGACCTATATTTCCTCCGAACGCTGGCAAATGCTAACGCGTTATTGGCCCGAATCGCGGCGAGCGTGGGATGACTGGAGATTCCCTTTTATTTTATTTATCTGACTGCATGTACTCATAACCGCGCGTAAATCTGGCGTTTCACCGCATCTACATTTGACGTGAGGGTTATTAAGATCTTAAAAGCTCCGGCTAATCCTGTCCGCCCCCGCACCACTCTTTCCTGGGCCAATGCACATTCCCACCGCGTGTCCAGCATGCATATTCTCGGCCTACGTTCCACTTGGCAGGGAGCGGTGGCGTTGCTTGGCGAAGGACGGGCGGGGGCCGGCGGCGGGCGAGAGAGAGCGGGGGACGGAAAGGACGGACAATGCGAGAACTCTCTGCCTGCGGGTGGGAGGAGCAACTTATGGCACCGAATCTTTTGGCAGTGCGGACCCAAGATTCCTTCCGACTCCTTCCAACGATTGTTCACTCAACGAGCGCGTTGGGCAACCTCGCTCCACCGAGAGCATTATTTTAAGTTAAAGTTAACGTGAAAAGGAACTTGGCGCACTTGGTCCTTCGCAAGAACGGCAGCGAACCGTGAAACTAATGCCTGATCCATCTCAGCCCCTTGAGCGTTTCATTTAATTCGTTCCCCCGCAACCCCATCCCACCCCCACACGCCACTATCTCTTCTTCGCCCACGACATTCGCGCTTGTTATGTCGCCTGCTTTTCTGCTTCTAGGCTGTAGGCGATGCACCAGTTAAAGCTTGGCGTTCTTATTACATGGCGATGTGCCATAAATATGCAATTTACGCGTGTTTGAAAATTTAGTTTGCTGTCTCCCATAAAGTGTGTCCATTAATTTGTTATGTTTATTACAACGAAAGATTGATTGTCCTTAATTATGACTGTCTCAAGGCAAGAAGAAAACTACGAAACTTTAAATGACCACCTAGTTTACAAATATCATTATAATTGCGGTTGAGGTAAGACAACTTCACCCTTTACTCTTTATTCAGCGTGAATGCATGATGTGCAATTATTTGTTTTCACCTATAAATATATTTTTGCAAAATAAACCCTTTTTTACACCAAGAATGGTGCACATTTTTTCAAAAGCTCAAAATGCTTAATAGTTTTTAGAAGTTCGGTTTGCCCAAAAAAACAACATTCTGCCAATTTTCATTCTATTTATCATCTACATAATATTGACCTTGTTATTACGCTAGGGAATACTTTCAACTCAGAGAAACAAATTTTACTTTTAAATTTAAATTGTTTGAAAGTTAATTTTTTCGAGAAACAAATTACATGGATGGAGGCATTGTAGGGAATATATGTCATACTTGCACGAGGGCTATACCTGTTTAGTTTGCGGCCTAACACTCGTCGCAATTTTCAAGTTAATATAATTTCTTCAGATAGCTTAGGTCCAGCCATACTCGACGATGAAATAGAAAGCGCATTAAGGGAGATGAAACTAAATAAGGCCGCGGGGGTGGATAACATTCCCGCGGAACTATTAAAATGTTTAGAAAAATATGGGAGGAAGAGGCTATATGGGCTGCCTCTTACTACTTATGAGGAAGGAATCCGGCCGGAAGACTTAGTGAGATCAGTTTAAATTCCTATTCCGAAAAAGGGAAAGGCTACGTCATGTGAGGACTACAGGACAATAAGTTTGATATCCCACGCAGCTAAAGATGTTCTCAGGATAATGAACAAAAGTATAGAGAGTGAGGCAAATGATTACCTATGGGATGATCAGTTTGGGTTTATGAAGGGCAGAGGTACGCGTGATGCCATTGCAGTAATGGGATTATTAATCGAGAGGAATATTGAATACAACCAGGAGGCATTTGCGTGTTTCGTAGATTTCGAAAAAGGGTTCGATAGAGTGAATTTGGAAAAATTTATGAGTATATTGCAGAAAATAGGAATAGATTGGAGGGAAAGGAGGCTAATCCGCAACCTGTACATGTCTCAGACTGCTCAGGTGCGAGTGGGGAACGGGGAGTCCGGTTGGGCAGGGTTAGGAAGAGGTGTAAGGAAGGGTTGCCCATTATTACCGTTGCTGTTCAACCTCTATGCAGAGGAAATGTTTAAAGAGGCATGGGAAGAACTGGAGGTAGGAATTAAAGTGGGCGGGGAATTCGTAAAATCAGTTAGGTTCGCTGATGACCAAGCTTTAGTTTGTCAGTCAGCCAAGGGGTGGCAAGCATTGCTGAGTGAATTGGAAATTCAGTGCGACAGGTATGGGATGAAAATCAAAATTAATAAAACAAAAGTTATGCGATTTTCTAGGAAGAAAAAGGCTAAGCTTAATATTAAAATAGGAGGCCATAAACTAGAGCAGGTAAAACAGTTTACGTATCTCGGAAGTGTTTTGGACCAACGCGGTCAAATTAGTTGGAACGTAAGGAGAAGAATTGCGCTAGGCAAAGAGACTTTTACATGGACGAGGAAGTTGATGAGAGGGACGTTGAGTAAGGATATTTAGTAAAGACTCGTAAAAACTTTGATATGGAGCGAAGCTATGTACGGCGCGGAAACATGGTCATTGAAGTAGGAGGATAGACGTAGACTGGAGGCTTTTGAAATGTGGGTGTGGAGAAGAATGGAGAAGGTGAAATGGACAGAGAAGGAAACAAATGAGAAAGTACTTTGTATGGTGGGCGAATAGAGGGGTTTGTTGGGAGAAATCCTATGGAGGTAGGAAAAGTGGATGAAGGGGGTATTGACCGGCAGTGGGATATTGAAGACTGTAATAGAGGGGAGAATGTTAGGCAAACGAGGAAAGGGAAGGAACAGGATAGGGATGTTGGACGGGATGAAGGGAGGAAGAATGTACTCAGGGATGAAGATGGGTCTGATGTAGAGTAGGATACTGGATTTTTTATTTTGTTACGAATCACAAAATATTTATTTATTAGCTGTGTCCATTCAAAAACCTACCTTAACCGGTAGATTGCCTATTAATAATAATAATAATGATTTCTTTTAAGATTAGAGAAACTTTGCTCATGATTATTTAACAAATATGGCACAGTTAGAATCGTTAAATTAACCATTGCACCTACTTATTATTCGCGAACTCCTTCACAATGCAACTTAAACATTCCTTATGTCTAGTCCATATTGGTACCTCTAGTGTGTCACCAATTAACGTACATATAACACATGTCTTCTTTATTTAGGAAGTTTACCTAATAAATAATTATTTTTATTCACTGGTATCTTTTAGAGTGTACATTAATATGCTTACCAAATATGAAAGGGTGGTTCCAAGTATGTTTAAATATAATCATTTAACTAGTTTGATGAAATTGATACATGCTTTAAATGTTATCACCAAAAACTATATGCAATAGTAGAGGCTGGATTAGAAGAATTTTGTTTTCAAAAAAACATTGAAACTTGACGATAACAAATAATTATTAAACAATGGGCAATGCAACTATAAAACAAGAGTGTTTAACTTAACATTAGCGAATAAGTTGAGTAGCTTCTGGAGTGATGTGGTGGAAATTGAACATAATGAATAACTGATATTAGCGCTTTTTCACTGGATAAAATTTATTTTACGACCGGGATTCGATTTATCAAACTATCATCAGGTGTGATAATGATGTTATTCATTAAAATCCGGTCGTACAAAAAATTTTATCCAGTGGAAAAGTGCAAATATCAGTAGTAATTCATTGCCATGAGTTCTGGAAAAATGTCAATATGTAGTGATTCAGGGAATCACAAACGTTGATCTGTTGATAGCAATTATTGAGCAAAAAGTGAGGACGGATGGTATTTAGTCTCTCTACCGGCACCATCTGATTGCATTTCTATTGCTGGATTTAATTTGGGTAAAAAAAAAGCTTTAGTATTATTGAAAATTTAAAATTTGATAAATGGTTATAAGGTCTGTCAAAAATATCATGACAGGAATGAAAAGATTTAAGTTTATAATAAAAAAATAAATACTTAAGTAACTCGCCATTTTTACCGTTTGTTGACATTTCATATTAAAATGAGTTATTTACATTTTTTAATCCAAAAGGAATCAATGGAAGCATTTCGAAGGAACATTGAGGCGAACAGAGAAACGGATTAAATCCCTCTCTATATCTTCCGTTGCTACGCACGATATTTCTTCCCCCTCGGAACAGTTCCTTTCATAAATATTTTTTTCAATAACATCCCTTTTCCCCGAAAATTTTGGCTTGAACGCATGCAAGACATTTGCAATAGAGTGAGGTATATTCGCTGATATCATAGTTTTGTATATTCTGTAGATTTTTGTCACGTGATTAGGGTGATTAAATATATATTGAGGATTTGAATGAATATAATTAGAGTTTTTTGCTGGGCTTTTCACGAATAATTTTAGCCTCTGGGTCGCTAAGAAAAAAATTCTTTAATTTATTGGAGTTAAAAAGGGTTATACATCACCCCTCCTCCTCGTGACCCCCTCCCTCCACCGTCGGATATTTCTCACCCCTTCCCCCGGCTCTCTCCTATTTTACTTCGCTCGGTTTCCCCCCACCCCCGCTAGAGAGAGCAGATCCCTTTGTGTATGTATTGTGTTGCTGAGCTGTGTATGTATTGTGTATGCTTGTGTGTGTGAGTGTGTTGGAGGACACTCTCGAGCCATTTGCTCACACTAAGGGCTACCGCCACTCTCACCCTCCTTCATCCCCGCCGCGGACTCCATCTCCCCCCCGTCCCAATTGACTCCGCCCCCAGCCCCCATTCAAACCTATCAAACCGCCTCTTTTACTACATCCCTATTTCCCCTCGTCTCAACCTTTACGTCTGTTCCTTTGCGCACAATGCTAACATTATCCTTTGTGACGTGCCGTTGTCTAAAGTTTGCCTTCCACAGACGAATGCGCCCATATTAGGGAATGCTTAATCATGAAATAATAATTCCCCACATCCTTCGACAGCGATTTTAGGTTAACAATCGTTAAAGTTGAATATTTAATAGGCTTGGGATTGTGAAAAAGATCTTTCGTTAAGTGTTTACTTAAGATTTGGGGGCCAATGAAGACGAAAGTACGAGTCAGTGTAGAGCTTGCGCTTATTAAGAGGTTAACACTGTATTTTATAACCGCTGAGTCAAAAAATACGATACGTTTCATGTTGTCTCGTTATGAAGAGTCCAAACTGATTTTAAAGCATGCTAGTGGAGTATTGAAAAATAAAATAAATTGTCATAATTTGGTATTATTATTATTAGGTAATCTACCGGTTAAGTTAGGTATTTTGGATGGGCGTAATTACTAATTAAATAATTTGTGACCCCTAGCAAAACACAACATTCTACTCTACATCAGGTCCCTCTTCAGCTCTGAGTACTTTCTTCCTCCCTTCATCCCGTCCAACATCCCTATCCTGTTTCTTCCCTTTCCTCGTTTGCCTAACATTCTCCCCTCAATCACAGTCTTCAACATCCCACTGCCGGTCAACACCCCCTTCATCCACTTTTCCTGCCTCCATAGGATTTCTCCCAACAAACCCCTCTCTTCACCCACCATACCAAGTACTTCCTCATTTGTTTTCTTCTCTATCCATTTCCCCTTCTCCATTCTTCTATACACCCTCATTTCAAAAGCCTCTAGTCTACGTCTATCCTTCTGCTTCAGTGATCACGTTTCCGCGCCGTACATAGCTACGCTCCATATCAAGGTTTTTACGAGTCTTTACTAAATATCCTTACTCAACGTCCCTCTCATCAACTTCCTCGTCCATGTAAAAGTCTCTTTGCCTAGCGCAATTCTTCTCCTTACGTTCCAACTAATTTGACCGCGTTGGTCCAAAACACTTCCGAGATACGTAAACTGTTTTACCTACTCTAGTTTATGGCCTCCTATTTTAATATTAAGCTTAGCCTTTTTCTTCCTAGAAAATCGCATAACTTTTGTTTTATTAATTTTGATTTTCATCCCATACCTGTCGCACTGAATTTCCAATTCACTCAGCAATGCTTGCCACCCCTTGGCTGACTGACAAACTAAAGCTTGGTCATCAGCGAACCTAACTGATTTTACGAATTCCCCGCCCACTTTAATTCCTACCTCCAGTTCTTCCCATGCCTCTTTAAACATTTCCTCTGCATAGCGGTTGAACAGCAACGGTGATAATGAGAAACCCTGCCTTACACCTCTTCCTAGCACTGTCCAACCGGACTCCCCGTTCCCTACTCGCACCTGTGCAGTCTGAGACATGTACAGGTTGCGGATTAGCCTCCTTTCCCTCCTTTCCATTCCTTTTTTCTGCAATATAGTCATTAGTTTTGCCAAATTCATTCTATCAAACGCTTTTTGGAAATCGGCGAGACAGGCAAATACGTTCTATATTCCGTTCTAAATTCTATATTCCTCTCGATTAGTGATCTCATTACTGCAATGGCATCACGCGTACCTCTCTCCTTCCTAAACCCAAACTGGTCATCCCCTAAGTAATCATTTGCCTCACTCTCTATAATTTTGTTCATTATCCTGAGGACAACTTTAGCTTCGTGGGATATCAAACTTATTGTCCTGTAGTCCTCACTTGATGTAGCATTTTCTTCTTCGGAATAGGAACTAATATTTATCTCACAAAGCCTTCCGGCCAGATTCCTCCTCATTGATACTACCAATCAGCCCATATAGCCTCTTCCTCCCATATTTTCCTAAGCATTTCAGAAGTTCCGCAGGAATGTTATCCACCCCTACGGCCTTATTTAGCTTCATCTCCCTTAATGCCCTTTCTAACTCATGGTGGCGTATACCTGAACCTAAGCTATCTTCCCCTGCGTCGTGTTCCTTTTCTATATCTAACTTTGTTGGCCTGAGTTCTTTACTATACAGTTCTTTTATATATTCCTTCCATCGTTCTTGGATCTTTCCTGTGTCAGCTATTATCTTCATTGCCTTATCTGAAACGCTTAGCATTGAACTTTCCTTTTTACTTCCCGTTAAAGATTTAACATTGCTGTATAGCACACCAATTTCCCCATTCCTCTGCAAACTTTCCATATCCTCACACTGCGTCTTCCGCCATGTTTCTTTTGCTTTATTTGTTGCCCGCCTTAATTTATTGTTCAAATCTTTGTACTTCATTTTGCCTTACTCTGTGTTTACATTCTTCCATTTTCTCATCTCATCCATTTTTGTATTCATCTCATACGTGATCCGTTTCCTAGTCCTCTTTACGGTTTTCGATAACCCTTTCTTGATACATTCCCATTTTTTTTCGATAGTTCTTAGCTCTTTACCATCGGCTATTATTTTCTCTACAGCCTGTTGGTACTTCTCCTATTTTTCCGCTTCTACGTTCCATTTTCTATCCCGCCGCCCCTGCCTTATCTTTTTGAAACGGACGCTAAATTTCATAACAACTAAATTGTGGTCAGATTCCGCATCCGCTCCCGGAAAGCTGTGTGAATTAATCAAACTGTTCCTAAACCTGTGTCTAACCAGAATATAATCTAGCCGATACCTCTCTGAGTCACTTGGCATTTTCCATGTATACCGGCGTCTTTTGTGGTGTCTAAACCAAGTGTTGGTGATGACTAGCCCCTGTCTCCAGTTTCTCCCCAGCGTCATTCCTCGTGGCTTAACCGTAGTCCCCCACCTAATCACCTTATCTACCTTCGCCTACCGTCGCATTTCAGTACCCCATCACTATCAAATGTTGTCTTGCTGCAACACACTCCATTATGTCCTCTAAGAAACCGTATCCTATCGAACTCTTCTTCCGTATGTTTGCTCGGTGGCATGTATACCTGAACAATGACCAAGTTCCTCGGTTCTACTTTTATCTCTGCTGGTAATATTCTATCCGTTACCTGTTCTATGTTGACTGCGCTTCTGCCTACCTCTTTATTTAATATTGCGGCACCTCTCCGGTTGCGGTTGGCTCTCGTCCCCGCCGCTGTATATTATTCTACAATTATCACTCCAGTAATCCCCGCTATCCTTCCATCTCTCATCGCATAGACCTAAAATATCTATATTCCCCTTACCATCTCTCGCTTAACATTCTCAAATTTCCCTGTCATCATCATTGTCCTAACAGTCCACGTTCTTATTCTAAGTAACTTGGTCTTCTTCTCCTGCGTCTTCTGTCCTGCTGCTGCCGGTTTTCCCTTGAAAGGGTTCGGAGGGATGACGACCGCGGAAGCCTTGCCTCCCCCGCTGCCGGGCCCGACGCACGGCCCATTGGGCCGAGCCGTAGCCGTAGATGCCAGGACTCAAAATCTCTGTAGAGATCATCATATTTATCTTCGGATTTATAATTGAGGTGGTTTCCCGTTGCCCTCCTCAATGGTGTTTTTAACGTGACACCATCACTTACCGGCCGCCCCACTGGGGTCAGACGCCATTGCTGCCGCCTCACTGAGGAACAGACGCTGCGTGGACTACCTTTCGTCTGGCTCCTAACCTTCGACCTATCTGGTATGGGTGACCCTACCAGGAGCCATTATTATTACTCCCGCCTGCACAGCTCTAAGGGCCATCGGAACCCACGAGCTCTTTTTCCACGTCAAGGTGGTAGTGCGGGGAGGGATATGCAAATATATGTATATATATGTTACACAATATTGTCTCTCTCTATATATATGTATATTTATATATATATGTATGTATACATTTTTAAAAATATATATGCGTGTGTATTTTTGTGAATAAAGTTTATTTTGAATTTCCACAAAACACACGAGTACAAACACAAAGAAGGGTCACTAACAAATATGCTTGACGTTTTGACGACCAAGTCATCATCCTCAGAATGACATTTTCGAGGAAAGGGAAATTTTGGATAATTAAGCAGCCGTGTGTGGGCCGTCTGACGTGATCTCCCCGATATGCGGAGTCATTTAGGGTTTTATTCACTGAAACAGAAAAGCAGTTTCAAATGATTGCTCACATGTAAAAAGTTATCCTTCGATTGACATGGAATAAAGAAAATTAGAACTAACAAATTAGCGATAAATTTTTTGGATGTTAATATTCCATGTCCTTACTGAAAAGGTTTATAATAGTTTTGCGAAATATATTGTAACATATTGTTGTCATGTATCATAAAAAATCGAAAGTATTTATATAAACTGATATGATTGCAGCAAAAATGATATCTTTTTATTTATTAGGTTTGACCATATAACTGGCGGACTCCAGTGTCAGTAATTAAACATCAAGAGTTTTTATTGCTTTTGATGTTTTTCTGGATGTATATAAATGATTAAAGAAAGAAATAATAGTAAAATTTAGGTTCACAAATGAAAAAAATTGCAGATAGTAATCTAAATTTGAAATAAATATTACTGGAATAATAACTTGAATGAATAAAGCGAAGTATTCGCTGTTCTATTGATGTGTATGGTTACACATAACCAGTGCTATTTTAAAAATCTTTTTCCGAAATATGTTTTCATGTTCTCGACGAAATTGAATTTTATCTGGGGGAAAATGGTGCCAATAACTATTTGTGTTACACGAATATAGGTTTGTTTGATTTTTACGTATATAGGTTGCAACCCTGTGAATGGGGCATTCAACTTCCATAGAGAGTGGTGTGTGTATAAAAGGGGAACATATAGAAATAACTTATTAGATTGATATATTTTATGATTATATTTTATAGTTCATAGAATACAAATTATTAAGTAAGGCTTTATAACGTAAAAATCACACCGAATTAATGGAATAATTTTTCTATCAGAGATGCACTGGTACGTAAAAATGAGAAGTTGGGATTTGATTGATTTAACCCAGAAAATCTCAAATGACGAAATAACAAAAAAAATAATCTTGCATTGATCAAAATAGAGAATATTAATTTTTTTACGCTGCATAGAAATTAAGCTGTTGTAAATATATTCTGAAGTGCGCTTGATTTCCTTTATTATTTGTTAAACAATGCTCCGAAAAAAATAATGCAAAGTGGAGCGTAGAAATATGATAGTTCCTTGCAAGTACTACAGCTATTATGAAAACTTCAAAACGATGGCAGCAATAATTTATTTATATTTGTGATGGTCCGGAAACTTCGAACTTTACATCGCACTTTGAACATTGATATAACCAGTAAGAAATAATGAGCTCTACGGCCTCTCAATTAAATAAGAAAGGGGAAGAAAACTCCAATGGCCGTAAGAATTAGTTGCCAATCTCTCGTCAGACCAATTGCTGTGTTGGTTTAACGGGAATCACGTCAGGGACCAACCACAACCTCTCGACCAGAATACCCTCTGTGGTGGTTTACGGGAAATTAATCCGCGTCAGGGACCAACACACAGCCACACGCACACTATCCTGACTGAAATCCTTCACGAGGCTGTGAGACCCTGTTCAAGAATTTCAGATGGAGATGGAATCCTTCACTAGGCTGTAGAGTGTACCCCGTTAAAGATTCCAGGATATTCTCATCTGGTCGAGAGGTTGTGGTTGGTCCCTGATGTGATTCCCGTTAAACCAACACAACAATTGGTCTGACGAGAGATTGGCAACTAATTTTTACGGCCATTGGAGTTTTCTTCCCCTTTCTTATTTAATTGATATAACCATTTGAAAATTGATGAAAGACGCCACACAGCTTTACACTCAATACTTATATACACCCTTAATACCCTTAGATAGTTCAGCTGTTCTATTATTCATAATTCATCCTCATTCTCGTAAATCCCAGCCCGTAGAATTTTCGCAAATTGGGGCCTCGGAACAAACGCACGGATCTACCAAATTAACGTTAGTGCTTGTTTGAAAGCAACTGCTCCAGCCCATAATATTTACAAACTTGCGTAAAAACTGCTTATATTTCAACGCTTTACATTTCAATTTTCCGCAATGGTTTTAGTTTTAGGGCAGAGTCGAGATTTGAAATCTTGCTCAAAATGTTAGGGAGAAGAATTGCATGTTGCTGTCACTCGTTTGGAGGCACAAGCCTCCCGATTTGCAAACACTGCCCTCCGCCATCCTCCCAACAACTCGACTCTCCACACCACCGGCCGCCGCCGCTACTCGACCTCCTAGCTCCCTTCCCAGGCAGGCACGACTTGGCTTCCGTCCTGAGCTCTCCGCTCGATACTCACGCCGTGATTTATACTTCACGCTGTGATGGCATCGAAGACACATTCTCCGTAATATTTAGGTGATACGGCTATCGTCTTTTCAGAAATTACTGCGACCAGTTCAATATGCTTCGAATTATATGTGGGGGAGAAATTAGAAAGGAACTTGACATACCCACTGCACTGCGACATTACAATGCCCATCGGCTCGAATCCCATCACAATAGCATTTCAAAAGTTAAAGATTAATCCGGAAGCTGATATATTATTTTGAAAAAAATCATTCATAATTTTAAAACAAGGTGTACAGTGAGTGTAGTTCTTAACAAGTATAATGAAAGAATAATATTTTACTCGTAAGTTACTTGCAATGACTCATATTTTAGGTATATTTACAGATGAGTGTGAGCTTCAAATAGTCGCAAAATAATTTCAGAAAAGTGGTCGGTGGACCCGAGGCATCAACGCAATACCATTCATCAATCTACTTGTGGGAATAGCTTGGTGCTGGGCCTCGGTCATGGTTTAGTTTTAATCACAGTTTAATGCACAATTAATGCCGTTTGATAGACTTCCTGAAAAATATTTTTGAATGTGATATAATATAATGGATAATGTATTTTTATTATTATATTATTTTCGTTTTAATTTTTAATCACGTTTTGGTAGTTTGATGGAATTATTGTATTATATATATATATTTTTATTATTGTTTTTAGATAGTTCCTTAAAATCGTTAAAATTATTTAATTATTTATTTTTATATAAAAGCTCCCCAGTAATGGTGCAAGTAAATTGAACTCCATCGTAAGCAACTAGTATTTTAGTGGGAAGTTGAATTTCCTTTCAAAAGAAATGACGCGAAACCTTTCTGTTTTACTTATGTTCTTAGTGGAATAATGGGTGGCAGGAACGTTAAAATAACAACAAGCTTGTTTCCCTGGTGACGCTGGGAAAACGACACTCGTATCCAACGATACTTATAATCACACCAGTCCAACGTGAGTATAACTTTCCTGCCCGTTAACAATTTCTCGAAAGCCGTTAAGCCTTGGGAATTGAAAATGTGCGCATTCAAGAATAGTTCGTCTCGCTTATTTTCACATCCCACAAGACTTTAGTTATCGTGAAAACGAAACATGGAAAAGTGAATGACGTATGAATACGACAATGGAACCCGTTAACCTCTGCGGGGCACAACCGATTCCTTCCGCTTTTACCAACGTCACAATAAAAAATGACTCACGCACTCTGAATGGGTCTCCCGAGTTCGCTCGTATTATTAACCGGGGTTTTATATTTGTTCCCGAACACGCCTCTCCCCAGGGGTTTGGGAAGTTACGCCCCGCACCCCCTCTCCCTCTCTCTCTCCCGCCTCTCCACGTCCCCACCCATCCCCCGATCACATTCCCCCAAACCCCTCGCCCTTCCACCCCGCTCTTCTGATGGGACCACCTCCCAGGAGTCTATGCAGTCGAATGCAGAAGATGTTTGTCACCAGCGCCGTTCGTTATGGCTTTCCTGGCATCGAGTGACACAGAAATGACACATTAGCAATATTTACCGTTTTTTTTCTGACTCCTGAATTAAAATACAGCCTCCTCTGAACACCATTGGTGCCAGAACAAACTTCCCTTCAAAGAATTGTTTTTAAAATGCTGGCCTTCTTTCATTGGGTGTCAAGCACATTACACGTATCGCAATTGCCTGCACTGCAACATCAAAATCTTAACGAGTGACAGCTACGATAAAGTATCTCATAAATAAATTCTTCTATTTAATTCTTCATCGATTTATAGCATTAATAATTTTATGATACTCTCCGGAAACAAAAATCTACCAATTGAACATTTAGCCAGTTTTGTTATAACACGTGATAAATAACTTTTGACCGAAAACATAAATACGACGAGTGTCCGAAAACTATCTGACCTACGTCCATATCTCCGCATTGGTGCTATTCTTCATGGTCATCTAGGCCACAGAATCCTTCAAAGTAGTCCCCATTCGATTGAACCACACCCTCCCTGTGTTGGTGCTTCCACATCTTAAAGCAGTCCTCGAACGCAGATATCGGAATGGCCTTCAGCTCGCGCGTCGCATTACTCTCTACATATGTCGTCGAACCGCTCTCCTTTGAGCGCCATTTTCAATTTTGGGAACATCCCCAAAAGTCGCAGGGAGCTATTTTCGGGGCTGTACGGAGATTGACGAAGCTCTAGCATCTTATGTTTTGCCAAAAATTGCTGCACGAGGTTCGATGAATGCGCTGGCGCGTTATCGTGATGAAGAAGCCAGTCACCGCTTGACCAGAGACGCGGTCGTTTTCTTCTCACGGCATCACGCAATATTTTCAGAACTTTAAGGTAATATTCTTTGTTGATCGTCTGACTTTTTTGACCAAATTAGTAGTGTAAAACACCCTCACAATAAAAAATAGTAATAAAACGCAGGTCGGATAATTTTCGGAAGAATTTCGTAAGAATTGTAGAGCTTGTATGGCTTCAAGTAGCACTTTTATAACTGAATCATTCATCGTCATCATTACGAGCTATCCATCCAAGGGTCGGCCTCCAGCAACTCTTCAAACGCTGCTACGTTCCAGTCTCTTCATTTCCTCATACCATGCGTCTACACTTCCCATTACCTGTTCCTCGCAGTTCATCCGCAGTCTTCTTCTGTAACTCTACCCATTTTCCCTTCAACGGATCTCCAGTAAGTTTGGTTGCCTCAATATGTGATCAATTGATTTCCTTCTGTTTCCTCTAGGCGTTTCTCCCATTGGCTCTCTCTGCGCCCGTTTTTTAAAGAACTTCTTCATTAATTCTTCATTTGTACTCTGCCTCTTTATTTCAAAATCCAGTATTCTTGTGTAGCACCGCATTTCCATCGCTTCCAAGTCTCTTCAGCCTGCTAATCCTATCCTTCGACTTTAACATCCGTAGAAATGTGCATATAAGTTTTAACGATTGAAATGTAATGAAATAATTGACTTTGTAATTCCACACACTTTGACTGGGAGGTGGAATTACAAAGTCAATTATTTCATTACATTTCAATATGTTATGCGAATTCCACAAAGTTACGCCTGAGACAACAAATTTCAAAAGTTTTAACAAATCCATTCATAATGCCTAAATTACTCTTGTACATTAGTTGTGGTTTCATCTGGTAGAAAACTTACTCTTCCACTTATTACTATTCCCCTTGGGAGAAAATTTGGCAAAAAGAATTGGATGAAGTCCAGAGAAAATCCGCCAGATTCGTTGAAAATTGTTATAATAAGAACACAAGTGTGGCAGGTCTCTGAGGAGATTTAGGCTGGGAGCAACTTAAAATACGAAGATAACAAGTGAGACTTAGACTTTTAGAAAGGCCCAGAACAAACGAGTTTAACGATGATACTAAAGAAATTATTATGGCCCCAGACTACTTATGTATATCAGACCACAAAGATAAAATAAGGAAGATAGTTTCCAGTACAGATAGATACAAGTACTCATTCTTTCCCCAAACAATCATAATAGCAAGAAACCGAAGTCACTTAAGAAATATTAAAAGCATTTAATTTACAAGTCGGAACAAAATTAAACATTGCAAAGATATTAGGTGTATTTGTAGGTGCATGTGAATGTTAGTTAGTGGTTTGTGTTTGCATTTGTGGACTGTGAAGGTTTTTGCACGAATGTATGCCTTGCTTTTTTGTGGATGTATGAATTTGTGGTTTTTGCATGCGGTTTTTTTTCTTTTTTTTCTTTTCTAAATTACGAGTGGTGTCCTAACACCCCCCGCCACACGCCCTTGCGGCGGCTTGCGGGGTATTAAGTAATTGTAGGTGTCTCTTTTCCAAAACCTACTTGAAAATATGTGAATTGTGCAATATAAGTCCTTAGAAAAAACAGAAAAAAATATTTTAGATGATTTTTAAAAATTTTCGGCATTTTCTTTTATCTTCGATAAAATATTCCCAGCGTTGATCAAGGTATCGTCGAAAAAGCAGGATATTGGAAGCTACTTCAAAATAAAAATCTGTGCTGGCGATGACCTCTTCATTCGGCATAAATCGTTTTCCGCCGAGCCATTTCTTCAAGTTTGGAGATGGAACAGATTCACCGCGGCCAAACTGATGAATTCAGTATGACTATAATAACTTTAATTCCATAATTTTCGCCATCAAAGCTACGCATGTGTGCACCCGTCCTTTGTCTTCATGGATAATAACTCTGTCTTTGCCAAATGAGGACCTTTTTGTCTTAATTATTCCCTAAACTGGTGTAATTATGACGCATTGCACCCTCCAAGTCTCTTTTCCCGTTGTTTGCAGATGACCGATGTGGATGATTCCATTTGAATCCCAAAAAACTGTGGTCATCACCTTTTCGGCCTATTTCACCGTCATCGCCTTCTTCGGAGCCGGACTGCTTTTAGAGACCCACTGTTTTTACCGTTACTACTTTGCCTCTGGAGTATATTACCGTATTCGAGATTTGTTCACAGGTATGTCTCCTGGCAGAGAATCATCAGGTTTGCGACGGAAAAACGCCCAACCAGCTTCCATATTGACCAAAAGATTGTGTTTATTCTCCACTGAGGGCAAAGACCCGCCACCCTCTTGACACCCGTCTTGCCGAAATTTTTACATAAAATTTTCACGTTTTATGGAAAAAAATCTATTTTGTGAGTTGCTTATGGTCTCAACTATTTTTCAAATCTTGATTCCTTTTGATCTCAAAACCATATCATGAATTCGTTAATCATTTTGGAGTAGGTCACTTCACTCGGACGTCCCGAACGATGTTCATTATTTGTGGTGGTACGACCGCGTTTAAATTATAGCAATTGTTTAGCATTCAAACGAAACTCCTTGTTTCCACTTTTCTATCAAAGCAAAGGTTTGTTGTTTCAATCAAATATGACAATGAAACCATGAGATAGATATAGCTAAAACTTTGACAGCAGTTTAGTGAAAAATGAGGCTTACTCACAAAAAGCCTCTTCCAATGACATTCCGGATTATGTCCTCTTGTAAATTTACGTCATAACGTCAAAGTGTCATCAGCATATAATAGTATTTCACACAAATTTATTACCTAAACTTAGCCTCAAAGTCTTCCGTAATGTTTTGATCAAAATTTCTTTTTGAAGGTTATTATTTACAGATATAAGGGACTTCTATATAAAATGTGTTTCTATTGAATTGGGACGGCCCTCGCAGTCGACCTCTTCCTGACCATTCAAAAAGGCCGAACTGCCACCTTAACACTTGCCGATCCGATCTTCTTTGTAAGCGGTCTTGATCATACAAACAATTTCCGTAGCGGTATTGACAAGTTAAACGCTAAACTTGATCGCGAATCTTCGTTCTAACGAGCGCTGCATTTTCACTTGCACGGGGTCAAAAAACAACTCTCAAGGCCCGTCTCCTCTCTTCGAATGCTCGGAGACATCTAAGCGACAAAACGCTGCTTAGCTGGGTTCCTCCGCTAACAGTTTCAACCGGGCCGATCGCGGTCCGACTTACAGTTGCGTCGAAATAAAATCACTGACATTTATTTCATGGCATACCTTGTATTTCGAAAATTTTTAATGGCACGTTTGACACTTGATTTGACATCAAGTCTGCTGATTATGTGCCCTTGCTGGATTTCATTTAAAAAAAAAACACAAATTTCTTGCCTCGTTACCTGCAATCTTAAAATTGTGTAAATAAGGTACATAGAGTAAATATATTTTCCTCGCTTAGCTTACATCTGAAACAAGTTGAATCCTAAGGTTGACGTCTAATTTTTCTCACATTCTTTATTAGTGGTGGGTTTTTAAAAAATATTATGTTACATCCACCCCTTATTTTGATTTTATTAAGTATAGCTTCTGTCACCCATTCAAGTTCAATGCTAATTATGGTCATAATTACCTCAGCTCTAGATAAGCTGTTTTTGTTATCTTGTTCACAAGGAGTTTACAGTTACACATGGTATTAGATTAATTTTCATACAAGGTATCTTACCATGCATATTATTCCATTTGTTTAATTTTTGGTTTCCTGTCTATAAAACAGTTCACTTGGATATTATTATTGTATTAATGCTCAGCAGTAATTCATTGGTTTGAATTTAAGGTCACGTGGTTTCTGGTACTACATAGTACCGTACAGATTAGCCATGATTAGAAAAATTTCTTTGACCCAAAAATACATTCATGGTAACACATTTTTAAGCTCGGCATACTTTCCAATTTCATTAATGCCCATTTTTCTCTTCATCCCTCAGTCTCTATTTTCTAGAATTCTCATCTCAGTGAGCACTTTCAGCATCCCAATGTGTTCAGTACGTCTCACAGGCACTCGTCACCTCTTCTTCGAAATTCTCCCAATTTCTCAACCACTACCATGCCTTGAATTTATTCGTTTGTATTCCTGCATTCCATCTTTGTTTCCGATCTTCATCACACCCACGTCTCAAATGCCTCCAATCAATTCTCGCTCTTACCTCAATGGGTAAGTTTCTGTCTCATACAAAACTTCACTCCATATTTAAGATAAGTCTTTTCTGAGAATCATTACTTATGTTGCTTGTCTTCCACTCCCTTCTAAATGTAAAAGCTTTATCTAATGCAAATTTTTAAATGTCCCAACTAATTTTCCCAAATTCCATTTTACACATTTAAATAGGTGAAATATTATTTTCATTATGCCTAAATAATGTATGTTGCCCGTATTTATTTATTTATTTAGCCTTAGTCCGAAAACAGCACTCTGGCCTGGTATTAATTGAGAAGGGCAAAAAATAAATAAAAGAAGCATGGTGGACGACCAAGTGCACGGACATGGAATATTTGCAGAGGAAGGGTGAAATTGGTGCGCTATTCAAGAACATTAAAAAATTAACGGGAAGTAAGGAAGGATGATCTATGCTAACAGTTAGAGACAAGTCGGGTAAGATAGTAGTTAAAACAGAAAAGATGCAAGAGGGATGGATATGCAATGCATGGAAGAACTGTATGGTAAAGAACTTAGGCCAACAAGGTTTAGGCATAGAAAAGGAACATGACGTAGATGAAGATAGCTTAGGTCCAGGCATTCTGGACGACGAGATAAAAAGGGCTTTAAGGGAGATGAAATCAAATAAGACCTTGGGGGTGGACAACATTCCTGCGGAACTACTAAAAGGTTTAGGAAAATGTTGGAGGAAGAGGAATATGGACTCATTCGTAGTATCTATGAGGAAGGAATCTGGCCGAAAGACTTTGTGCGATCAGTTTTAGTTCCTATTCATTTCTCTCACTCAATCAGTACCCTTACTTTGTACGTCCACCTTTCTTCTTTTACCCTATAAGTCACTTAAATATGTTTATTGTTGAGCTCTCCGCATCTTATCTCCCTGATCCTGTGTCCGGGTTCTGCTATTTTATTCTCAAATGCATCTTCCTTTTCATATCTTCTGACAATTCTTTCAATTTTTCTCATGAGAAATTCATCAGTTACCCTCCATAACTCTCCTCTTACCTTTCGTATGTTTACTCTCTCCGTCTCTCGTTTCATGTTTCACGTTTAGTTTCCTGCCCTCAAGATACTCTTGACATTCAGAATTCCCCTTGCCGCGGTAACGTACCTTATTTATTATTCGACAACAGTACATAATTTCTTGCAATGGTGTACCCCAACCAATTAATCACCAGACATACCAACTCCAATTGACAGTTGAAGTGACACCTTCTGGAATTTTTACATTTGATCAAAATATACTATGTCTTTATTCAAAAAGCAATGTCCACATTTTTTTTCTCTCTTGTTTTCGCTGAAATCACCTCACCGAGCATCATCAGATCCCTATATTGTGCCACATATTTGTCTCGGATTATTGTACTCGTATCACCCTATATGATTGCATTTTTTTCAATCTTCTCAATCATGGTTTCAGTTGATTTAAAAAGGGGCAATAGGAAGTAAGTAAATAAAGGTCCTTCAAAGGAAAAAAATATGAGGTCAACCCCTAATAAACAATCACCAATGAGTGAAGATAATAGTAATGAAATTAAAACTAGTTTTAGAATAAAAATAACTCCATCTACATAAGTTCTTATTATTTACTATTACTTGTGGTCCCTAAATTCGAAATGTCTCTCCCGCCCTGATTTAGTTTGGCTCCTGTCAATCCCATTATTCTTTGGAAAATCATTCTTTACTGACAAATTGTACGTGCTCAACTTTTCATCTCCATGTTTTTGTAGTTATTCAGATTGAAAATGATATTTTCTATTCAAATTGAGTAATTAATTTCAATAGCATGAATGGGGACCCAGTATCAAATTTCCCCCTTTCTATCTCTATGTAATCACTTTGAATCGACGCCAATGCAACGCTACCTTAATTACTCCACGTGATTTTTGAGGTCACGTTCTATTCCAATTGGTAATTGCTCGCGCTTGCTTTATTTACTCTCATAATAAATAAAACAAGCGTAAACATTTATTTTTTTATTATTAGTGCTCCTGCTATAATTTCCACTGATCGCGGATATTATACAGGATGATTTTCAAAAGTAATGCAATTCAATTTCCCTCACCACTCCTATTAGCCGTAGTGAGATCAAACTACTCGGCGCAGGTGAGAGAGATGCTAATATTTGCCGCGAAACCAATTTCAGTGCTCTTCAAGCTGTGGAAGCGGCAAGACGTCAGTTATGGTAAACCTCTGCACGCCGACCGTGTCACGAAAGTCCAGCCGAGTGGATATTTTAGGTGAACTTTTGCAACGCATTGACAATGAACCTGATTATTTGGACAACGTCATCTCTGGTGATGAAACATGGGTTTTTGGATACGACCCAGAAATAAAACGCCAAAGTTCTCAGTGGTATACCGACCAGTCCCCTAATCCCAAAAAGGCAAGAGTGAGCAAATCAAGAGTGAAAACAATGCTCATTGTCTTTTTCGACAGTAAAGGAAATGATCCATAATCCGCTTCCTGGCAACCGCATCACGACTATGCGCTACGAGTCCACGAGTACCTGGCCAAGCACCAGGTGCCAACGCTGCCCCACCCCCTACAGTCCTGATGTCACCCCGCAGACTTCTTTTTGTTCCCTCGGATTAAGGCAGCCCTGACTTGAGCCCGTTTTTCGTCCATAGAAGCTTTCCGAATTGCCGTGGCGAAGACCTTGTGAGAGGTCCCTGAAGTGACCGTCCAGGGCGCGTACTGGTCATGGTAGAGGCGCTGGAAAAAATAAGCACAGGTCCAAGGGCAGTACTTTGAAGAATTATAAGTGTTTCAGCATATCAGTGCAAAATTAATAAAAAAAAATAATTGAATTATTTTTGGAACGCACCCTTTATTTTTACTTGCGCGTTCAGAACAGGAGGTTTACTTGTGAGTGCAGGAGGTATTGAGAAATGCCGCTCCGGTCTCATTCCTCGATGAAGGAAAATATCCAAGGGCATCTCCTTGTCGTGGAGGATGGACACCTAAGGGTGGCTGACGAGGGACAGGAGACTGAATGAAGGTCAGTATAAACCTTCTCCTCCATCCTTCGATGGAGATGGGGCACCCTCTTGCTCCAGGGACTAGGAAAAACTCCTAGAGGCAGAGGAGCAGCAAAGATGGCCAAAGCCGTAGGAGTGGATGGAGAAGGCAAGGAGAAAACCTCATCGTTAAAAATCCACATGAACATCTCGTGTTTATGAAGCCATGGACAATGGATTATGGATCGTATAGAAAGTAGTATTACTGATTATGGGCGTCAGAACCCAAGATCTGACAGGGGAAGGAACAGGGCCTCTCAGGTCTCCATTCAGCACAATCCCCTTTATAAAAAGAGCAAGGAAGGTGTGTTAATAGGATCCTGGAATATGAGAACATTACTGAAGTCAGGTAAATTAGAAGATATTAAGAAAGCAATGTAAGACAATGCTATAGATATAAGGGGGATATGTGAAACCAGATGGGTGGTAATTGAAAAATTCAGGAGTGATGTGTTGAAAGTAATATACAGCGGAGATGAGAAGAGAGAAAAAATGGGGTAGCACTAATTCTAAATTCCAAGTGAACAAAACAAAAATGTAGCGCAATTATGGTAAATGATTGGAAAATGATAATTAAAATTAAAAGTATACCTACTGAATTGATGATTATACAAGCATACTTCCCAACATCAAGTTCAGAAATCAATGAGATTGTTAGTATATGATAATATTGATGAGATAATTAGAATGAAAAAAGACAAAGATGATATAATTATTATGACAGATTTAAATGCTGTTATGAAATCTCACGATAACATGAAAACCAATGGGAATTTCGGTCTAGGAAACATCAATGATAGAGGAGAACGACTATTTTACTAATTCTGCGATCAAAACACCATGGTTATCACTAATAAATTATTTGAATTACTGTTGAGACGCACCAGGAAAAATTAAAAGGTATAAAATTGATTACATGATCATCAAACTACGGTTTGGAATTCAAATAAAATCCATCCACCTAAATTTAATGATGGAGAGTCAAGGATAAACCAACTCTATTAAATGAATGCGAAACTCGGACATGGGGGAAAGCAGGAAGAGCCTCGGTTGGAAGCAATGGAAAAATGTGGATTTGGAAAAGGATTATAAGAGCGTGTTGCATAGATAAGAAATGCAACATAGAAACTATCGAGAGAAATTGAATAGGAAAGTAATTTAATAAAAGAGATGGAGAAAAGGAAAATTACATTTAGGGGACATGTTCTCAGACATAACAACTTCCTGGAAAATATAATGGAGGGGAAAATAATGGGGAAAAAAGAAATACGAAAGCCAAGAAATATATATATATATATATATATATATATATATATATATATATATATATGATATTAAAAGTACTATGAGAGGAACAACTGAAAAGAACGTCAAAAGAAATAGACCAATGGCTGCAATGACGAGGCTCCGCCTTGAGATGATGATGATATCAGTTGCACTGCATTCTTGTAGTCAACAATAGGTAAAGATAACACTCTGTCGGGGCAACATAACACTCTATTAATCAGCTCACGACTGAGAGCTTGATATCACCTGTAGGGTTAGTAGGTGAAATGATTTAGCAGTAGTAATGTAAAAGTCCAAAGGAATGAATACTTTGGTGTAATTTTAAGAATTGACTAGTGTGCAATTACTCGTAAATTACCATCGTTAGACATATTCATGTTTATGCACACATATAATGAACATGTCCTCTCAGATTACCCGTGACACGCGGTTAAGTGAGGGTGTGTGACAAAATACTCGTATATAATATTGTGTGACTGAATGAGTGAACTCATCATATTTTCTCACCAAACTATTCCTTTACCGCCAGTTTCGACACAAAATCAGATATACGCAATTATTAATACTGCCCTTGCATTGAAACCAGAAGCAGTGGAATTAAGTTAAAAAATGCTAAGGTCAAGCATTCAGTGATCATAAATCATGACGAAGTATATTCTGAAAACATTGAATTCATATATTACTGTGCTTACTAGGAATATTTAAAAGTAATATTTTAATTACATTAATTACATATTATAATAGAGATAAGAAACAGAACTTCAATCGCAAAGATCATGCATTATTGAGAAATAATAATTTCTGAGAAATATTTTAGCCTGAATAATCAAAATTATAATTGCGTTTTCGACAACATAAGCAGCAATTGACATTACGTGCTCAGCCCGATGAATTTTCTCACCACATAAGAGATTCCTTGGTCACGATCTTACTTGATCACCTCTGTTTCCCCAAGACTGACTGGCCAAATTAACAAAATTCACATTTTTGGAAAAATATATAACGTTTAGCGCAACTTATCCCAATTGATCATTTTCTGACATCTCGAAACAAAATGAATAATTTGAAGCAGGCTCATTATTTTCTTTATTAATCTCATAAAAATCTCGATTGATCTCTTAAAATTGATCTTTGCGAACATAACAAGATTTATCGTCCTTTGGGACCCTCTCGAAGCTCCCCCGCCGAATTTTGATCAGGCTGCTCTCAAAATAACCCCCCGCGCCCAAACTGCTCTGCTCACGATCGTGAGAGAAGGCGCGACTCTAGTTTTTTTCTCAGTGGTAATAGTAGTACTACTGCTTTCTTTCCGAGCGCCCGGACTGCGTACGCGAGCACACAAATTCTACAACTATTACTACCCACTATTACTAGTTACTATTACTCCATTATCTCGGCCGTTGCCATGACTACTGCGCTCGAATGGCGCGTCGTTCGCAACGCTCACCGCCCCCTCAGCCATTCGGAAAACCCCTAGTATATACTACGCCGCGTGGGATTCCTACGTTTTACTGCCCCCACCCGTCACCCCTCCCGCCTTTGTGTCCACCCCCAAGCCCCCGCCTTCACCTCCTGCCCTCTTCCCACCTCCGAGCATCGATTTCGGATGCCCCCGGCCCCACATCCGTCGCCGCCCACCCCAGATTCCCCGCGCGGGGGCGACGAAAGACCCAGAGGGTGAGCCCCCTTTCCACCCCCCGCCCTCCGACCCTTCGCGCGCTCCTCTCACACTCCCCAGGAGGTAATTCCCACGCGGTGAAGCTCGAGACGGGATGGACCCACCCCTTCTCACTCCACCCCACCCCGCTCCCCCAAACACACACACGCACGCACCACCATTTTTATCAGTCCATAAAAAGTTTTTAGGGCCGTAATATAATACTTTGACGCTCAACGTGCACCAAAGACGTCGAAACGATTCGTTCCCAACCTCTTATCCCTCTCCCCCCACCCCCCCACCGCCCCAAAACCCCCACCCTAAGAATTATTATTTTGCGTCGCTTCAAAAACCCATTTCTCATTCACTACCGTCTCCGAGAAAAAGAATGCTTTTTGGGACGCCGTTTTTTGTTGTTTGTTGGCCGTGAAGGCGAGTGTGTTCCACTGTTGGTGTTGAAGTCGCCCTAACTTAACTGTGCGAGGCAGCGTACTCCCATTGAGTCTTGCATGAGAATGCTAATTTCAGTAGCAAGTATTAACTGATAGAGGTAGAATTATTTATGCGTCACACGTAAGACAATAATCACACAATAAAAATTATACTTTAAAAATAAAGTATTCTGCTAATGAACGATGAATACTATAAACAATATGACTGCAACACATGAGATAGGAGGTCATAAGGCATGTCTTTACTGACTATGGCATATTTTGCAAATTCTATCAAAATATTAACAGAAAGTGCAACAATTTCAGAGCGTAAATATCAATCGCTTGGACCAGGAATCGAACCCGGAACCTTCAATGTCCAGTCAAAAGTTTTAGCCAGTTAAGCTATCGAGGCGTGATCTTAAACATTGAAATTTTGGGGGCTTTAAAGGAACAAAATGTTTTGAATAAAGCACTTGACCAGACTTTGAGGGATCCGGGTTCCAATCCTTGTCAAGGCGAATGATTTTTACACCCTGAAATTGTTGCACCGAAATGAACATTAGTGGATGACTCCGTTAAAAGTTACTCTTGCGGCGTCTCCCCCTGTTTCTTTGGAATTAACAGAAAAGTTGATAGGTTCCAAGGCAGACATTTTTTATTTTCAATGCTATCGGTGATCTAACGGCTATTGTGGGTAGGTTTCGGATGGGCATAAGCTATTGCACCAAACATTACAGTGACCATTCCCTTTCCTCTCCTAAAATAACACAATTGAAGATATTGGATTGTGGTGTTGGACATCAAGGGAGAAATATATTTTCCAAAATTATGAGAACGGCTAATCACACAGATATGCTGACATGTCATCAGATTACATTTTTATGGTATTATTTTAGTAAGTTTCAGTTTCCAAAGTATGATATTTAGTAAATATGGCACTTGATTTCTACAGCTCATCGCATGGACCTCATTTACAACATATTTTGCATTGTATTTATATATTAAAAAAAACCATAAACACCGTAATCAACCCGAAGGTCGGTTTGGTAGATGATGGTAGGGTTCACCCAGTACTAAGCCCGACGGCTTATGCAATTCCCACATCATGGTATTAAGGGGGACCAGTTCCTTTCCCTGTGGCGGTCATGGTTTCCCAGGAGGATCTGGTACCCGAAAAATCAAATAGCTTTGGTGAAGCTACAGGTGCCCAGAGAGGCTTGTGCGGGTATCAAACCCAGGACCTCCGGTTAGTAGTCCTACGCTCTAACCCTGGACTACCGCGACCCACTGATTATTTATTTATTTAATTTTACGAAATTAATCATAAAACGTGCGCCTTATATTTGACCTCACTTTGATATTTGTGACTTGGAATTGAACAATGATAGAAACAAATTAGGAAAAAGAAGATACAGGGTCGCACCCAAACGTGGTAGGACTGATTTTCTCTGGCGCGAACGGAGCGGTGGTGGGGGGTCTGCCTGGTAGGGTACGGTGGAGGGGGCTCTTAGAAACAGACCGACACCAACCTCAGTCGCCTGCGGGCTGTCGTTGAGTGAGGACACCGTTTTTAGTGAAGCAAGTTTTTTGTCCGCGTCGAAAAACAAAATGAATCTGGATTTAGAGCAACGTTATTTGGTGAGGTGAAAGAAAGAGAAAAAACAACTTTGCACTTCCACACACTTTTTTAATATAACACGACCATGGTTTCGATGCTGCGCATCATCTTCAGGTACCGCCACCTGAAGATGATGCGCAGCATCGAAACCATGGTCGTGTTATATTAAAAAAGTGTGTGGAAGTGCAAAGTTGTTTTTTCTCTTTCTTTCACCTCACCATGAAAGAATTCCACCAAGTTAAGCCTGAAACTGTTAGATGCAACGTTATTTGGTGAAGTTTTGTGCGAAACTCGGAAAGACGGCAACTGACACCCTCGATATGATCAAGCGGGCTTATGGGGACACTGCCTTAAGCCGTTCCACAGTATTTGAGTGGCACAAGTTGTTTAAAGAGGGTAGGGAGCTCGTTGAAGACGACCATCGCTCCGGACGGCCGTCGACGGCAAGAACCGACACGAATGTGGACAGAGTGAGGACACTGCTGAACACAGACCGACGCTTAACCAGTGAAGAAATTGCAGACCAGTTGGGTCTGTCTGCATCCAACGTCCAACGCATTATTTCGCAGGATTTGGCCATGCGTAAGGTGTGCGCCAAGATGGTGCCGAAAATTCTGCCATGGCGCGCTCGTCATCAGACAGCTCCTGGCCAAATACGGCGTTGCCACGTTGCTGCAATCGCCCTATTCTCCCGATCTGGCACCACCGGACTTCTTCTTCTTCCCCTGATGAAAAGACAGCTCAAGGGACGACGTTTTGACTCGATAAAAGCCGTTCAAGAGGCTTCGACGAGGGTCATCAACGGCATCCCCAAGGAAAATTCCAGCGGGCGTACGGGGAATGGGAGCAACGTTATACTAAGTGTGTAGCAGCTCAAGGAGCATACTTTGAAGATTATTAAGTCGATGTAAGTATCCTCAACCGCCTGTTTGTGTTCCTTCCTTTTCAAACCATTTAATGCTTCTGCATTCCATTTTCTAACTCGCCGCCCCTGCCTTATCTTTTTGAAACGGACGTTACATTTCATAACAACTAAATTGTGGTCAGAGTCCGCATCCGCTCCCGGGAAGCTGTGCGAATTAAACACTTTGTTCCTAAACCTGTGTCTAACAAGAATATAATCAAGCTGATACCTTTCTGAGTCAATTGGCATTTTCCATGTATACCTACGTCTTTTGTGGTGTCTAAACCAAGTGTTGGTGATGACTAGCCCCTGTCTCCTGCAGAACTCAACTGCGTCTCCCCGCGGTCATTCCTTGTTCCTAAACCGTAGTCCCCCACCTCATCACCATCTCTTACTTCGCCTACCGTCGCATTCCAATCCCCCATCACTATCAAATGTTTCCCTGAAGGAACACACGCAATAATGACCTCTAATTGATCGTTTATCCTATCGACCTCTTCCTCCGTTTGGTTGCTTGTCGGCATGTATACCTGAATAATAACCAAGTTCGTCGGTTCTGCTTTTATCTCTATTAGTAATAATCTATCCGCTACCTGCTCTATGTCGACTACGCTTCTTCCTACCTCTTAATGTAATACTATGGCAACCCCTCGTTGGCTCTCGTCCCCACCGCGGTATATTATTCTATAATTATCACCCCAGTAATCCCCGCTATCCTTCCATCTCACCTCGCATAGACCTAAAATATCTATTTTTCCACTTTCCATCTCTCGCTTAACATTCTCTAATTTCCCTGTCATCATCATTGTCGTAGCGTTCCACGTTCCTATTCTAACTAACTTGGTCTTCTTCTCCTGCGCCTTGTGTCCTGCTGCTGCTGGTTTTCCCTTGCAATGGTTTCGTGAGATTACGGAGAGGATTCGGAGGCCTTGTCTCCCCCGCTGCTGGGCACGACACACGGCCGATTGGGCCGAGTGCCGTAGTTGCTAGGACTCAATATCTCTGTATTGTCCATCATTTAAATCTTGAGAATGATGATTGAGGTGGTTTCCCGTTGCCTTCCTCAATAGTTTTTTTAACGTGACAGCCTCACTGACATGCCGCCCCACTTGGGCGGCCAGTAAGTGATGGTATATAAGTGATGGAATAAATCTACACAATTATTCTGATTGGAAGGCCCAGCTCCCAGACGTTCGCCGTCCCATGAGTTGAAATACACCAATAATAATATTTGTGACTTTTTTCGATGCTTTACGTAAGCTGCAGTAAAACACGGTGCCATCTGGTTATGTTCAGAGAGTAAAGAACCTCAGGAACCTTAATCAAAGTCTTTCCATCTCGTCTTGCATTGGCCTAATTGTTTATATTTTCCATATTTGTCTCTCCAATCCTGATGAAGTTTCCTCAATGACATATTTTTGGTAGAACATCGGTCCCGCAAATCGAAGGTCCGTGTTCGAACGTCCAAATCAGGGAAAGTTTTTTCCACCAATAATCCCACACCCATTCCATCTTTCCCAGCAACCTTCTATTTGTCTTTAGTATGTTTCTATTCATTTTCCCTATATTTGAATCCCTGTGAATATATTTTTGGGGTTGGTGGTTTTTTATGTTTGAATGTAGATAAGTACGTATGGATGTATGAGTGTATGTGTATACATGAATGAATAAATAAATATATATACATGTATCTACATATATGTATATGTAGATATATACATAGATATCTACATATATGTATATGCAGAGATATACAGATATCTACATATATATCTAACTATATGTATATGGACATATTATATATATATATATATATATATATATATATATATATATATATATATATATATATATATATATATATAATCTATGAAATTTATCACTAATAGACACAGACAAAAAGACAGAAACAAAAGACACAGACCAAAAAGAAAAGAAACTCACTAGTTTTTTGGTCGCTGCCACCATCCTCAAGGAAGAGAGGGACAAAACTTGTTATACATATAACAGAAAGTGCAATATGTATGTATATATATATGTATATATATAATTGGCTGACACAACATAACACAAATAGAAAAGAATAGACACATATAAAAGAACACTTACACGGTAAATTGTTCGAGCTTTCGGCCCTCTCAGGGGCCTTCTTCAAGAGAGACTGAAAATATGCTATGGAACAGGAGAGGGGAAAGAGTTATGGGCGTGGAGGGGAGGTGTGGAGGGGAGGTGTGGAGGGGAGGTGTGGAGGGAATGCTGGGAGGGAAATTAAATATGGCGGTTAAGGGTGGGAATTTTAAAGGAACGGAAGGATAGTATGTAGGCGGATTCACGAGTTCTCACCTCTATGTTGGTAGCTGAATCAGGTAGGGATTCTAGGATGCTGAGGGAAAAACACTGGTCGAATGAAAGGTTGTGGGAATTGGCGTGTGAAGGGATAGGAAGAGAAGAGAGTGAGGCAGAATTACAGGAGTATCGGTGATTATTCATTCGGGTGGATAAGGGGGTAATGCATTCACCTATGTAGAAGGAAGTGCAGTGCTTGCATGATAAAAGATAAATAATATTTTTTGAGAGGCAATTAGCGTGGGAACGAGGTGGTCTCTATTCCCTCCACACCCAACCTACTTATGGCCACCATCGACGTTACCTCACTCTACACTTCTATTCCCCATGCAGAAGGTTTATCCTCCCTCCGGCATTATCTTTCTCTGCGCCCCCTACCCCAGCGCCCTTCAACGGAATTTCTCCTCAATCTTGCCACTTTCGTCCTTACAAAAAATGCATTCACTTTCCAAAATTGTTTTTACCTACAGACAAAAGGCACAGCGATGGGAACGAGGATGGCACCATCATACGCCAATCTCTTCATGGGCCATCTCGAAGAGACCTTCCTGTCACAGCAACCCCTTCAACCTCTTTTCTGGGTCCGCTACATAGACGATATTTTTATTCTCTGGACACATGGCTCTGACTCTCTCAACAACTTCTTATCCGCCTTAAATTCATCTTTCACGGTTAAATTCACCTCTTCCATTTCAGACTCCACTATCACCTTTCTTGACACAGACATCTCACTTCAAAACAACAAATTCACTACTTCAGTACACATCAAAGCCACTAACCATCAGCAATACCTTCACCACACTAGCTGTCATCCTCAACACACAAAACGCTCGATTCCTAACTCTCTCTCTATCCGCGGACACCGAATTTGCAACACCACAGCCACTCTCAACAAATACCTTGCCAATCTACACCTTGCACTCCTCAAACGCGGTTACCCAGAAAAGTTGCTACGAAATAAAATCCACCGTTCCACCCGACCACACACACCACACAATAACAAGCCCACATCTGACGCAGGACTCAACCTTTGCACCACCTATTACCCCGGATCACACAGACTGAAAACCCTCCTTAAAGAACTGTTCCCAATTCTACATGACAATGACGCGACCTCATCCTTACTACCCCAATGCCCATCTATCGCATACAGACGACCCGCCAATCTCAAAAACCTTCTGAGATCCACCAACCCTTTGGCGCCCCCCCGTGACAAATTTCCCAATATTTCCCCAACTTGCAACCGCCCCCGATGTAAAACCTGTCCTCTTATTATGCCTACTCCCCTCTCCCTACATCCCCTCATAGCCCCCCCACCTCGTTCCCACGCTAATTGCCTCTCAAAAAATATTATTTATCTTTTATCATGCAAGCACTGCACTTCCTTCTACATAGGTGAATGCATTACCCCCTTATCCATCCGAATGAATAATCACCGATACTCCTGTAATTCTGCCTCACTCTCTTCTCTTCCTATCCCTTCACACGCCAATTCCCACAACCTTTCATTCGACCAGTGTTTTTCCCTCAGCATCCTAGAATCCCTACCTGATTCAGCTACCAACATAGAGGTGAGAACTCGTGAATCCGCCTACATACTATCCTTCCGTTCCTTTAAAAATCCCACCCTTAACCGCCATATTTAATTTCCCTCCCAGCATTCCCTCCACACCTCCCCTCCACACCTCCCCTCCACACCTCCCCTCCACACCTCCCCTCCACACCTCCCCTCCACGCCCATAACTCTTTCCCCTCTCCTGTTCCATAGCATATTTTCAGTCTCTCTTGAAGAAGGCCCCTGAGAGGGCCGAAAGCTCGAACAATTTACCGTGTAAGTGTTCTTTTATATGTGTCTATTCTTTTCTATTTGTGTTATGTTGTGTCAGCCAATTATTGTGCCGCTCGTATGAGTTTTTCCGTACAATTATGTATATATATATATATATATATATATATATATATATATATATATATATATATATATATATACATACATACATGTATATATATATATATATATATATATATATATATATATATATATATATGTATATACACACGCATGCAGGGGACATTTCCTCTTTCCATAGGAAACACGTAAAAGAATTCTTAAGTATGAGTGTCAATTTTCACATTTTCTATTGTGCCGTCAAAGTGTTTATTGCTCTCGAGATGGATTCTACATCATCAATAGTTAAATGTTTAGTAGATGATAAATACATAACATGTAGTGTGCATATATATATATATATATATAAATATATATATATGTATCTATATATAATTGTATATATTTACACCATGTTGTGTGTACCTATACTATATGTATACATGCAGATAGAAATATGTTTAATATACCTTGGAAGAAAGTTAACTACAATGGCGTTTGATGTTGTAATATTTTCCCTTAAAATGCCTCCATATTTGCGTGTGAATATTACAACATGCATGAATATTTTGTGATTTAATATCTTCAGTAGATGCACACACACGTGTCTATAATGATGTTCAGAGAAATTTCGCCAAGTTGGCGTTTTAAAATGTGCAAACACAAGAAAAACTCACATTCATAAAAGAAATATTTTCCATAACCCCAAGTGAAAAATCGCCCCTTGGCAAAGGTCTTCACCGAGTCCCAAAATCAGCCATGTCGCCACGTCTACTGATTACATCAACTTCTGCCGTAACTTACGGTGAAAGGTGTTTTGGTGTACTCAACATTCACGCCCACAAGGCAACGGTAATTAACACCCCCACCCTTTCTAAATCCACTCCAATTCCCAAAATCCCTCTAACTTAATGCAGCAACGTCAGATACAAAAGTTGCTCGCTCCATAGTCACCGTAAATTCCCCTTAACAAACCGCAACTTCTTTCTCAAATATCTTCCGTCCCTTCCAGAATTTTTTTCCTGCGCCTCAAAAATTGTCGTACATCACCTACAATGTCACTCTGACCAGCGTTTTACATGCAAATACACGACAACACTCAATATAAGAATTAATATCCACGGCACGTCCCGTAACCAATCCTCCCCGTCCGCATCCACCCCAATTCCCCGACCCATGGCCGCCCGCAGCAAAACCTCTGCTAATGGCTACAATCTTTTTCCTCCCTTCCGCTTATAGCCGCACCAATCCAATTAAAGCGAGCAGAATTGGTTTGCCTTTGACTTTTCAAATCCTTCTCCCGACCTCCCGGTTTAAATATTTGTCATTAGATTACTTCTTCCTCTCCTGATCCCTCAACAACCAATCATCCAGTACACATGGCACTCCGTGCATCTCTTCCCAATTTCTCTTTCCTTTATCTCCCCATCGGTTACATCTCTCACTCTGGCGAAGGTGGCAGGAACCACCGAAATGTTTAAAAGGTTCATTTTCTTTTGTGTACTCCTTTGATACATTAATTATATTCTGGTATGAATTAAATCTAGTATAACGATATAACTTCATGATTTTCAACAGCCTACGAACTTCTGAAACTACGAATGAATATATTTGCTCATTCCTTAAAAAAATCAAAATGTTTGGAGTATTTGAATCGAAGCAGAATTAAAATGGGATAAAGAATATGAAAAATCAACAAGATCACTAGGCTTAATGATTTCATGGATTGGTTTATATTTGGTAAAATATTTCGTAAGCCAATAAATAATATGAATTGAGTTTAGAGGTAAGTAAACCCAAGTAGGTATAAAACGATGAAATCTACTACGAGAAAATTTTTATTCTCTCTAATTCAGCAAATTTCGCTCATAAACTATAGGTAAGCAAAAATTAAGTAATTAATATACAATTTACCGAAATGTGCATCAGTAAAGACGTCAGCAGGTGACAAGGTCAGATGGTTGCGATTTAACATTTTCAGTTATATTTTTAAAAACATTTGGAAACTTGGTGAAGTACAAACAAAAATGTTACATGAAACATATATAATGTACGTTAAAATTAAATTTCCAAATAAGGGATAAATTTCGCGGGTATAGATTTATTTCCATAAAAGGGATGATGTAGCTGTTTTAATGTAATAAACTTCAAGTTTATACCTTATTGAAGAATAAATTATACTGTTCTCTGAATACGTAATGCTCTGTAGCCTTGAGATGCAATTACTATATAATACGACTGCGCAATGGTGCTGTGAGAAGATTCTCATTATTATTATTCTTGTATCATGGTATTGATCCTTGAAAATCTTTAAAACTGATTTCGAAAGAAATCTAAGGAATATCAAAATCATAGCTACACGGAACGGATATTTCAAAATATTCAGTTCCGCCTCCGCCAAAGAAATTCACAGGCAGAGATGTGATGGACGGAATGTTTCGATTTGTTAGAGATAAAAAGAATGGAGACTTTATCTCCCATTGGACATCACGAATGAGATTGCATGATGTGGTGTTGAAATTCGATACATTAAAATTTTTTTCCATTCAATGGGTAATTGAGTTTGTTTTGTGTGTTGATTTTCTCTTTTCTCTCAAAGATAGTCTACCAAGTTTCCTAACTTTCCATTGGAATTATTTCACTTTTACAATTATATATTAATATTATTGTGTGCAGATAATTCTTGATTAGATGTTCGTTAAGTATTTTTAATGTATCATACATTATGAATAGATGTACGGACTTGGGTCTTTAGAAGACTAACCCTCTTTGTGCACTTTAAAAAATTATAAAAAACGATAATTGGTGCAGTAATACAATTTTTTCAGTTTCCACGTTTCTATTTTTAATCATCTTGTCATGGAATTAATACCTAACTGTCCATTTTTCTATTTTATTCTCTTATATGCTCACTTATTGTGGCTATGTAAAATGGCCATCAGCAGTCTTCGTCGGCGGACTGCGATTCCTTCCTTCCACCCCCTTCCACTTCTCGGTCCGCCGTCGGTTGAGGAGGCGGACACGCACCACCCCCGCCCGCTCCGTGTTTCACCAACACGAGCGGGCGGGGTCCGGGAGAAGGGGGAGGGAAGTCCCGAGCTCCTTTTCTCACCGGAGTGCCGCCCCCGGATGGAAGCTCGAAATACGAGGGACACGCCTCAGTCAACATCCGAGACACGTAGTAGGTAGCTGTCCAAAACTCTTAAAAGACACTAATGGAAAAGCAATCGGGAAGCGAAGAAGAGCGACGGAATCATGTGGAAAACACTCGGGTGGGTCGTCGTCGTCTTGAGCCGGGCGATGGGAGGGACGGGGCGGGGTAGCCCGAGACTTGGTTCGGCCGTGGGAGCGAGGAGGGCGTGTGGGTGGCAGGTGCAATCTCTCCCCAACTGGAGAGGCGTCCTCGGGCGCTCAAGAGAACGCCGGCGCGTAATTGATGTTGGTCAGAGCCGTCGCTTGGGTGAGGATGAGTGGGTGGGGGGCGTTAAAAGGAGACGGGGGTTGTGGGGGGGGGAGAGGTTAGAGGATGAAAGTTCCATATCTCGCGGTGCATTCTAAGCCTCGAGTAATTCTGTTCCCTCCTCCCAACTCCTCCCGCCTTAGAGTCTCCGCTTCACCAAATCGTTTTCCGGGAAGAGGAGGGAAGTGGGTCGTTGCGAGTATTAAGGGTGAGAATTGTGCCTTTCTGAAAGCACGCCTATTGGCTAGAGTATCGGTTTTCGTGCCCGCATTTTTGCTCTCGATTCCCTTTCAGTGGATATAAGACTGTTTTCCACGACTTTTATTCCGGGGCTGGAATCTTTTCGCTCCGAAATCATTTTACTCAACATTTATGTGCATAAATTTGAGGATAAGGAATAAACTGGATGGATTTATGCACATAGGCAGACCTTCTATGATCAAAAGACGCTTCTTTGAAATTCGACTTGGACTACCAATCAAAGTCATTGCCGAGGAGAAGAATTTTGTAATAATAAAGTAAAGAATGCAATTTACTCGATAAAATGATAGACATTTACAGAGTTTTGTGCATGAAAATCAAACTGGAGGATGTTGAAAAAGAAATTTTTTTCAGAAAAAATATCAAACGAGGGAGGGGTGTGTTTACAATAAAAAAATGAATGTCTGCTCGATATAAAAAGATGCTTCTGTTTTTGACGTGATTAGTTTGTCGAAATATTTATCATAATAAGTTATTGTATTGCATTCCTTTGACCTGAATAAGGAATATCAAATGAGGCATGAAATGAGGAAGGAGCTAAACATTTACTCAAAAAAATCAATTCTTATAAAAATTAAATTTGCCACCAGAAAATCAGTATAAAAGTACCGTCATCAATCAATTACGATTTTAGTGACTGTCAGGAGTTAAAATATTTTTTGATTCCTTACGAATATAATTCCATGACGCGAAGCCAAAAAGTTTTTACACCTACATGCTTGTATAAATATGCTTTCCGGTTGAGCAGATGTTTAATGATTCACCCAGTTACATCACCTTTGGTAGAATGCATGCAGAACCATAAATAATACATGGGGCCACTTTATGCGTAATTAATTTTCATACATGACCAGTTATTCAAGGTCAGCGTATTAACTAAAGTGTAGTGTCATTAACGTTCATCTATATTTTGTTCTGTACCTTTACATTATGATATTTTTCATAATTTATGCATATAAGCATGTAATTATTCCCTTCGTTTAAAAAGCCTACCAACCTAGCAGTAAATTGATTGAACACATCCATTCCTTAAATATTACGTATACCTCCCTTCCTTATCATAGGAAGAAACTAAAATTAAGTCTTAAAAGAAGGGAAATAATGAAATGACCCTCACGGTAGATATGAAATATGGACATTTGTGACTTAAGGGTAACTAAAATACAAGATATATTCATTCCTTTACTTACTTAAATGAAATTCCACGCAAACCTGCATGCCAGCAGTTGCCACAGTGTTCCGAAATGCCCATCGGCAAGGGGACGGGGGGACATGTCCCGTCATCTCCGGTCGCTTGGTCGACCTCGCTCCCGACCCGCGGTTCCCAAGCGTGTGCTTGCGTGTCCACGTGCGTGTGCTCGCGAGTGCGATTTCGACCGGACGTGTTCGCGCACCATCGCCCCGCCGGGGCGAGGAGGGGGCATGGGAGAGGAAGCACCCCTCTTGGGTCCTACGGAGGTAGTAAGGGGGCGCGAACGAGGAATCTGACAATTCCTCCGCGAGGAGGGGGGTATGTTTCACCCCCTGGGACGCCCTTCGGGTGGGCAGGGGTGGTTTGCGGGGGATGGAGGGGGAGAGGCAATTTTTTTGGAAGCATTCTCGAAAACAGCTCGCGTGACCGCGCGGTGACCGTTGTGAAGCAAATAGGCGCGCCATTATTCCGTTACTATCGTCATAGTTGAGTTATAATAATTGTTTCTGCTGACAAAACCACGAAACCAATCCGGAGATTATTCTACATTTAAGGAAAACTGAAAAATTTTCATCCATGACAAATATTTTTCGCTACATAACATCATCGTAATTATTATTTAATATTTTTGATAAAGTGAATTTTTTTCTCCATACCGAAATATGAAAAGTTTTTAACTACGCCTTACTTACTAACACCGGAGCCGTAAAGGGCTATCCTGCGCTTGAATTGTATTTTCAAGTATTTCATTAACACTTTAAATGGTAAGCTGAATTATGTAACTAGCAATGCTCTGTGCTAACGATATTTTCGGCGGCAATATTCTTACATATTTTTTAGCTCTTAAGCTGTTGTTATTTAAGTCGGTTCTCTCCAATTACACGACCATTACTTTATGTTTTGTTTGCTCTAATTTGTGGAGTCATACCATCAAATTTAAGTTCACACTATCTTTATACTGGGAATTTTATTACTTTTCATTGTATTCCTCCTCTTCGATAAAGTTTTGTCCCATAGAATAGAGTGCCAAACCCTAATAAAATAATACTAAGGCGGCTCTCGAGAGTCAATGCGTCCAGAGCGTTGAATGGCCTGCAGTATGTACATGCGATGCATACGTTTCTCTCGCTGCATCGCCAACGGCCTCAAAAGTGTGCATTCTGCAGTAAGGAATAAATGGGGTACTAAGGAACACAAGACTTAATGTCTTATATCTGCTAAGAGAAGATAGGATGGTAATGGATGAAATTCATAAAAGTCAGAAAAGTTTGATGAATTTGATATTTAGCAGCAGTAGAATAAGATATTTGGTGGAAGTGGCACATCAAAAGCAGCGATGCAAGGGAGAACTCCATGCTCAAAGAGGTCACGTCTATTTTTAAAACTAAAATTACGAATGACGAGGTTTTTATGTCCTTTCATTGAAAATACATTTAAAAATCTAAACAACTGAATTCGTTTCGACACCGTAAGTTTTCTCACGTATTTCCTCACCGGATCCAGCTCCATTTTGTTTGTTTCTACAACATAATCGGTCAATATATTGTAATGCTCGTAATGTTCATTATTTAATATATTGTAATAATATAGTTCTTTTAAAAAAATGATCGTTTTCTTAAAATAGATGTACGATACGTTGATGTTGATTAAAGGGAGCAATTACAAAAATAAATAGTTCCACCTAATATTAATGAAAACATCAGCAAAGACTATTGTCTTAAGGTACGGAATCACAGCTGGAGGCTTGCCTCCTCCCCTCTTCCTCTTCTTGGTGCCGCAGCCCTTGGTGGGTCTCGCTCTCCTTCTCAAATTGCCTCTTCACCTTCTTCATCTGTGACTCATCACCTCCATCCTAATCATCCACAGGTTTTCAGTGACGCCAATATCGCCATCTAAGCTTTGGCCATCGTCTCCTTCTCGTATGTTGCAGAATTAATCTCAGCGTTGATGTTTTAGACGTCTAAGCCTTTCGCAATTATCTCAGTGTAAACTAACCACTCAATTCAACCTTATTTCCTTAAAACTCTATACTGGTATTCAACACCAACAATGCTTATTTAAAAAAAAATCAACTTGCACCAATAAAATTAATACATTCATACAGATTATGATATGGTACAAGAGCTACGAGAAAGGCACTATTTTATCTTTAATGGCTCTAAAAGGTGCAGGACAACGATCGAATCTCAATTCTTGTCTTCTGTGGTACGAGGGGAAATGGTTTATGCGCGTGCTCACTAGAAAAAAGTCGCCGGGGTTAATCCATTGAGAAATTCCACTCTTCTCTACATTACAGAACTTGGGCGATTATTGCCCGACTAACGAGGAAATCGCGTCTGAGAGAGATTTATTAAATTATTCATGAATGTAGTTACCGAAACATTTGGCGTGGGTGAGACGGCGGATGAATGAAGTATCGACGGCGATCATTCACGACGAGGGGCGTTCAACCACTCCGTTCTCACACAGCCCGAGGGGATATGATCCGTGAAATTTAAGGTCAAAGATAAATCTCGCGTTGGGTGTGTTTTTCATTGAGAAGGAGGGGGCGTTGGATTTGGGAATGCGAGCAGGGAGGATGACGGAGAAGGGACGGGTGTGGGAAAATGGTGGAATGCGGAGGCACAGACTAGGGCTCGCGTTCCTTCCCCCCTCGTCAAAGGGAAGCAGTGGGGGGGGGGCAGCTGTCGTCGGTCGGGGACCGCGTTGGCGGGGCTGCTCCTTCGCACGTCTTCGGCCGCCCCTCAAACCCCGGTTCCACCCCCGTGGGGGCGGTAAAGGTGGGGAGGGCGCCCGAGTCAGACTCCGCGGTCTCCCGGCAAACGGAGAGACATTCCGGGCGGCTGAGGTTTCGAACACCCCCCCCCCCCCCGAAAGCGTACCATTCCCGGCGGGACAGAAAAGGGTGCCCGTCGGAGAGCCGACCGAGGTCAATACGTTACTTCGTCGTATCTGACATTTGAACGTCGTTCAAACCAGAGGAAAATATGGTGCTCGCTAAACACTCCGATCTCTGACTGTGCACGCCTTGTTGGGATGCAAGCAAATAATGCGGGTTACAGTAATTGCTTTATTTCCCCAAAAAATTACCTCTCGCACCAACTAAGTGACAAGTTAATAAATGCTGATTTCATTAATGAAAGACACACGAACTACTTAATACGTAGGACATTTGTAGGACTTAACATTTGTTATTGAATGTAATACGTATAATGGTATTACTTTATAAAATGCTAATTTAACTATGAATAAATGATGTTAAAAATCAAAAGCGGTAATCAATCGGTGGGACGGTTTGATAAGTGATGGTAGAGTTCACCCAATATCAGGCCTAATGGCGTGTGGAATCCACGCATTAGCAGGGTAGGGGGACCATTGGCTTTCCCGAGCCATATATGATTCCCCAAGAAGTGCTGTTACCGGATAAGTTACACAGCTGGGGAGGATGATGCTCAGGATGCCTGGAGAGGCTTCCCTGGGATTCGATCCCGGTTCTGCAGCATTCTGGTCAGTAGTCCAACCTTCTACCCCTGGACTAGCAGCCTGTATTCATGTTTCGTCAGGGTCCACTCTGATAGTCGTTAGGATTGCGACGGAAAAGTACCAAACCAGCCTCCGAATGGACCACACAGTTGTGTTTATTCGCCGAATATTTCGTTCAAAATGTAAAATTTTGTATATTCTTTATTAAATCTCAAAACTTTTGATTTTCCTTTGGCCTCAAATATTTCGCGAACTTTGAATTGTCTATCACTAAAAATCATATTTTAGATTATGTCAACCGTTTCGCGGGGAGTCACTTCAATTGGACGTCCCGAACGCCGTTCATAATTTGGGTGCGACCACGTTCAAACTCCTTTATGAAATTGCAAACAGTCGCAAGTATGGAGCAGACGTTCCATGAACTCCATCCAGCTCCGCTTTGATCTCTTTCGCCGTTCAGTCTTTGGAATAATAGTGTTTAATCACTGCACGAAACTATTTTTTTCTCATTTTTCTAAATGAGTAAAAATTGATTACTTCAATCAGATATGACAATGAAGCCACGCTATGAGTATAGCTGGAATTTTTACAGCAGTCTAGTGAGAGATAAGACTTACTAAAAGCAAACCTTTTCCGATGCTACCAGCACTATCTTTAATTTTATTATGGATTTATTTTACAACCCATTCATAATTTAAAGCAGAACATTAGTGTTTAGTATTTTACTGTGGTATAGAAAGGAATCGGGTACTATATAATAAATATGAAACTCCAATAGCCGTAAACAGTTTCCCTTTCTAAACGAAGTAAAAATGAAATTAGTTGGCTAGCGCCACAAGTCAAGAAGGGGTAAAAGGTAAAAAAGGATAATGAGGTAGGTAAAAGGGGTAAAAGGTAAAAAAGGAGAGGATAAGAAAGGTGAATACGAATACGCGTATTTCGGCCACTTTGGGTTACTTTGTGGCCGAAATACGCGTATTCGTATTCACCTTTCTTATCCTCTCCTTTTTTACCTTTTACCCCTTTTACCTACCTCATTATCCTTTTTTACCTTTTACCCCTTCTTGACTTGTGGCGCTAGCCAACTAATTTCATTTTTACTTTGTTTAGAAAGGGAAACTGTTTACGGCTACTGGAGTTTCATATTTATTATATGTTACTAGCCGTAAGAGCTCATTCCTATCAATAAATCGGGTACTAGTTTTCACGATAGCCTCTGTTGTTCAATGAAAAAAAAATCCTTTGCTTTTCCACATAGATTTTTTATTACGACCAAGGTTTCGCTACAGCGTAACAACTTCACGTTACCTGAGACTTTACGCTGAAACGAAACTTAGGTTGTAATAAAAAATGCTATATGGAGAATCAACTTGTCTTCTTTCATCATGAAGAATTTTCACCTAGTTATGCCTTAAAATGGGTTACTTCTGTCATCAAGTTTGTTTGCATGCAGTTGGTCTATGGCCATGATAAAAAATCAGTAATTTTTAATACAATTACTTAGATATCATATTCCTTTGGGATTCTGTCATTATTGCAACAGTATATTTTCCTATCTGTTATGGTGCTGACCTAGACCCAACTCCTCCTTATCCTCGCCATAGGAGGGACTCCTATCATGAGAGAGGTGAGGATGGCTTAACTGTTGGTAGCCTCTCTCGAGGGTAAGTGAAGGCTTTTGAGAATTGACTATTGGGAAGAATGCTGAAGGTAAGTTAGACAGAGCAGAGACCCAACATGTCTTCATGCTCTTAATTTGAGAGTTTTTTGTATGCTTACATGGAGACACGGTCAAGAAACATAAGTTGTTAAAAATACCAAATTGATATACATATATATATATATATATATATATATATATATATATATATTTTTTTTTTTTCACAACCACATTATGACCTTTTAGCTTTTCGGAGTTATTTCAAACAACTCTTGATTTCAAATATTTTAATAATATTCCTTTGAGTTGAATACATTGTTGATACATATTCTTTTTCCTAATTTGTGTCCATCATTGTTCAATTCCAAGTCACATGGAAATAGCAAAGTGAGGCATAATATTTGGCGCACTTTTTATGATCGAAATCGTTAAATTATGAAATTAAATAAATGTTATAGTAGTGGTTGACGGTAGTCCAGAGGTAGAGCGTTGGAATAATAGCTGGAGGGTTCGGGTTCGATTCCCGGGCAAGCCTATCTGAGCACCTAACAGCTCCACCCTAGCTGTGTGATTTTTTCGGGTATCAGATCTTCCTGGGAAACCATAACTGGCCTCCTTACCCTGATGTGTGAATTTCACACGCCGTATAGGGCTTAGTACTGGGTGAACTCTACCATCACCTGCCAAACCGACCTTCGGGTTGATTACTGTGATTATGGTTTTTTATATAATAGAGTGAAACTATATGAAAGCAAAAATTGATAAGCGTCATTTTTTTATAGATTTAGTTTACAGCAATTCCATTGGGTGGTTTTAATGGCTGAAACGTTGGACGTATTGCTATTTACGAATGATCATATTTTTGAGGGATTTTGGGACCGATCTGCTCGAGCAGCGAGCTCGGATTGGAAGTTCCGGCGTCCCCGCTTCCCCCAACCCCCCCCCATTCGCGGTGCCCTCCATCCCCGTGGTGCCTTAAATATCGGCGTTCAGCTTTCATTACCCAAGAGTGTTCCTGTCAAGTGGAAACATTGGAATGAGAGGCGATCTGCGGTTTCAACCCCCCCCCCCTACTCCCGGCCTTCAAATTAGTGGACCTAGGGGAAGGGGGCCCCTTCCCCTTGCCCCTTCCTCTGTCGCTCTTCGGCCCACGCAACGGCGTCCGCGGTGCCCAAGCATGGCCCTTGGCGCGGTCAGCGTTGTATCCTTATATGCCTTTAGGTGGCACGCGGATTTGCCTCCGATTTCGTTTCTCTGGATTGAATTCTTATTTTGCAAAGTAAAAATGCATCAATTAATATGGCAACGGTATGTAAAGATTATTTATAAGATAAAGCCCTTCAAATTGCGTTGCGATGCTCAGTATCACAGCACCTGTGAGCCATTTTTGATTTATCTATTACACGGTGTATCTATTGATATTATGGTGCACCTTTTCATTTTACGTAACTTAAAACGAAAGACTGCACAATGAACGGGACCTTTGAGACCTACAAATTGATATTAAAAAAATATAAATATAGTTCTAGCAACCAAACACCAATTGAAGCATCATCATTAGTGGTTCAATTCTAAGATCGGGTCATTGTAGCCATCCATTTTTCTCCCCTCGGTATTATACCCACAATCCATGATCGGTTGTCTGGTTTACGTTCTTATAAATTTGTATTTCAACTTGTCTTTTCCTCGGTCGGGTTCTTCCCTTCCATCTTGTTTCTACCTAATCCATTGGACCTCAAGGTGTGTCTAATCCACCTAGTCCATCTGTGCTGTAGGGTTATTCGTAGTAGCAGTTTTTATGGGAGGCGACCGACAGTTAAGGTCATTTGCGCCATTAGGGATGGATGGGAAAGGATGAAGGGGTGAAGAGAAACACGGTGTCGGCATTAGCCTACCCTTAATAACGAAAGGTGCCAAGGGGTCCGCAGTTTAACGTCCGTCGGAAGCACTTCACAAAGCAGCTCAATTAGGGATCGGGATACCACTTAAAAATATATGATACGTCCAGGATTTGAACCAGGGCCCTCTCGGTGGGGAGGCTGTACGTTAGCCACCGCACCATACCGATCCACGGATTATTCGTATGGTTCCTTATTCTTCTTCTGTTCTTCTATGGGCTTCTTCGTTTCTAACCTCTTCTGCCGATTCGATCCTCATAAATCTCCACCAGTGCCAATTGTCAAAGGTTTCTATTTTCCGCTGGTCCACCTTTCCAGTGTTATGGATAATATTCGCCATACGTGCACGAACATCTTGATGAACCGCTTCTGTGTTTGTAACCCAAGGCTCTCTGTACTTTGTTGTTTCTTCCTCGTGAACGCCTTTAGCTTGAGCTAAACTTTGCTTGATGTCGGCCGATCTTCTTCCACCCGAAGTAAGTATACTTATGCCGAAGTAGACCAATAATTTTACTTACTCTAGTTTCCCTCCTCAGATTGCTATTCGTGCTGTGATAAAAATATTTCTTTCACAAAAAAGATTTTTAATTTCATACCTTTATGTTCACACAATATTCCCGAATTACTTGCTCCGTGACATTCAGAGTTTCCTGCTTGTTATCTCACGTTTCTGTAACTATCATCACGGCATGCAATTACTAGCATGCCTTATTCATTCCCATATTGACACCTTCCTTTCCCATTCTTCATGCTTCTCCAAGTCCAAATATGCCACACAAAGAGCCTTATTTACAAATGTGTTTCAATTGGCCAGTACTCTCAAGTACGGTATTGCCTCTCTTGCTCCTCGGCTTTTCTTTTATCCAAAATTGTTTTCCGTGAGAATTTCTTCTCAATACTCATTCTATTCATCAGCCAATTTACCGGTTTAATATTTCCGATGACCGAATTTTGAAGCTCAATGTTCTGTTTCTTCGCTTTCATTTGTTATTAGTTTCCTTGGTAATTCAGTGATCACAATATTGTTTAAATATGCTGGTAGTTTTACACTTCTGCCGTGGTATTTTTTTATTACAATAAGCATATCCTTCGCTTTGACCGCGATGGTCTTCATTAAGTATTTCTCCGTTTATTTTGTCTATTACTGAGGGTTTGTTGTTGCAAAAAGTCATGTTCTAGTTTTCCCATAAAACGATTGGCGCTTGCAGGAGTCATACGCGTGCCCATTGCATTGCCTTTTATTTGTATATATATATATATATATATATATATATATATATATATATATATATATATATATATTTTGTCGTTGAATTGAAAAGCATTTTTGGTGAGGACGATTTGGCTCAGTTCGATGAGGAAATCTATGGATGGGGTGTGTGGTGTGGATCTTAGGGGGAGGTAATATTCCAGGGCCTCTAAGCCTTCTTTGTGGGGAGTGGAGGTGTACAGAGATGTAACGTCTATCGTGGCCATGAGAATGGTCGTGTTGTGCGGAATTGGGTTTGAGTGTAGACGTTCCAGAAAGTGGTGCGAATCTTAGATGTATGAAGGGAGTAAAGTGGCTATTGGTTGAAGGTGGTGGTCTATTAATGCGGAGATTCGTTCAGTGGGTGAGTTGATGTTGGAGACAATAGGGCGTCCGGGGTTATTGGTTTTGTGGAGTTTGGGTAGGAAATAGAAATGGGGGTTCTTAGGATTAGGCGGCGAAAGAATGGATATATCTTTGGGAGAGAGACCTTCTTCGGGACCAAACTTGGATAGAAAAGAGAGGATATCCTTTTCATATGAAGGGTTTGGATCTTGGGGCAGGGGGGCATAGCAAGAAAGGTCGTTTAATTGGCGAAATGCCTAGGGTGTCGTAGTCTTCTTTGTTTAGCACGACAACGGATGACCCTTTTTCCGCCGTCGTGATTATAATATCTTTGTTTGACGCTAAAAGTCTGAGAGCTTGTCTCTCAGAGGGGGAAAGATTATCTGGTGGCTTAAGGGAATCTATGAATTTTAAATCGGAAATCTTAGTCAGGAGATTGATAAATATTTCAACTGGGTGGTTTGATGGGAGTGGTTTGGGTTCGTTTTCTGAGGCTGGACGGAATCGGGTAAGTGCTGGATTAATGGTAGAAGAGTTTGAAGAGAAAGGCTGGGATTTTCAATGGGCATGCTAGCGTAAATTCCGGCAGAAATTTAACGTGTCGGTGATGATGTTAACGTGGTTGGTTCTCGGGGTGGGGGAGAAGGAGAGGCCTTTACTTAGTAGCGAAAGCTCGCTATTGTCGAGGGGCACGGACGAAAGGTTCGCTACTCTGTTTCCGTTTTCGGGTGTGTGGTGCTAGGTCGGGGACTCTTTAGGTTGACGCCTGAAGAAAACGGGTGTTTTGCAAGGAGGATATGGCAGGTTATAATGGGTTGCTAGATCCGGTTTTGAAAGAAATGGGGTGCAGGTTCGGGTGGGGGCGGCGATTGTTTAAGCGGCAGGGAAGGCCCACGCGGAAGAAAGACTGGGTGGGGGTAGAGGGCTTTTTCAGGAGGAACGCACGTCTTCGAGTGAGATTTCGAAGTGCCGAGGAAAGTATATGATTAAGTGACGGAATTCAATGAGCGGCTGAATTGGATTTAATTTTGGCTGAACCGCCATCTTTAATTTCCCTCCCAGCATTCCCTGTACCATACCTCCCCTCCCCGCACATCCCCTTACCGCTCTCCAGCATATGTTCAGTCTTACTTGAAGAAAGCCTCGGAGAAGGGCGAAAGCTCAAACATTTAACCGTGTGATTGTCCTTTTAAATGTTACTATTTTATTTGTGTTCTATTGTGCCGTCCCATTATTACACTGCTCGTGCGAGTGTTTCCATATAACCGATATATATATATATATATATATATATATATATATATATATATATATATATATATATATATATATATATATATATATATATATATATATATACATATATATATATATATATATATATACCGGTTCGTCCGGAAAATAAATGTACTGATTTTTTCCCGCCGCTCCAGGCGCGCCCAGCACCGCTCTGACGGGCTGCGATTGGAGGGGGGTATGTTGGCAAGCGACGCTGAAAAAGGCAGTCGGCTCTGAGCTGTGGTGTAGTGAGGAGCTCTGTTAACGCGAACCTCCACGCTCGACCCACGTCACGGAACGCGATGCCGAAGTTTTTGGAGCAGCGTTATTCCATCAAATTTGCGGTAAAGCTTGGGAAATCGTCTACTGAAACTGTCGGTATGATTAACCAGGCTTACGGGGAGTCAGCCATGTCCAGAAACATGATCTTTCGGTGGCACAAGATGTTCGTGGAGGGCAGAGAAGAGGTCGACGACGAACCACGACCTGGACGCCCATCAACGACACTCACCGACAAAAATGTACGAAAAGTTCGCGATGTACTGAACTCTGATCGTCGTCTTAGTGTTCGGATGATAGCAGAGCAGTGTAATGTGCCAAAAACAATAGTGCACGAGATTATTAGGGAGCAATTACAGATGCGAAAAATGTGTGCAAAGTTGGTGCCGAAAGTGCTCAGTGATGATCAAAGACTCAATCGTTTGGAAATCGCGGCACAACTTGCGGATCACTGCAAATATGATCCACATTTTTTAGAGAACGTTGTTTCGGGTGACGAGACGTGGATCTTTGAGTACGACCCGGAGTCGAAGAGACAAAGTGCGGAGTGGCACACCCCATCATCACCCCGTCAAAAGAAAGCTCGCATGAGCAAATCTCGGATCAAGGCGATGCTCATTGTCTTTTTTGACAAAAATGGAGTCGTCCACTACGAATTTGTACCTGAACGACAAACTGTAAATGCTGCATTTTACGTCCAAGTGCTCGACAAGCTTCGAAAACGAGTCGCCCGCGTCCGGCCAGCGATCAAAAACATCTGGCGGCTGCATCACAACAATGCGCCGTCTCACACCGCGCTTGTCGTGTCGGACTTCTTGGCCAAGCACGGCGTGGCAACGCTGCCGCACCCACCCTACAGCCTGAACTTGGCACCACCGGACTTCTTTCTGTTCCCGAAGATAAAGAGGAGTTTGAGAGGTACGCGATACGGGACTTGGGACGCCGTCAAAGAGGCCGTGACGACTTGTCTTCGAGAGGTTCCCGATGATTCCTGCCTTCGCGGGAGCGTTCCAGGAATGGGAACGCCGCTGGAACAAGTGTATCTACTCACAAGGGTCCTATTTTGAGGAATATTAGCTTAAGATATGTAAAAGTGTAATAAATTTTTTTTCCTGAGCTCAGTACACTTATTTTCCGGACGAACCCTGTATATATATATATATATATATATATATATATATATATATATATATATATATATATATATATATATATATATATATATATTTATATATATATATATATATATATATATATATATATATATATATATAATGTATAACACTTAGCACTAGTGGACACAGACAAATACACAGAAACACACAAAAAGGAGACTCACTATTTTTCGAATTTTCGGTGGTCGTTGCCACCTTTTATCAAGGAAGAGAGGGACAGAACTGAAGGGAATACGAGGGCTGGAGCGATGGATGGAAGGGGAAGGTGGGGAGAGAGTTCCGAAGGGACGGGTTTGGAGGGGCAGCGTTAGAAGGGTGGGGAAAATGTAGAAGGTGATGGGGGTGGAAGGGGGATGAAAATATAATTAGAGCAGGGTAATTAGTACCTAATATTGATTCCTGGCCAGTTCCATGAGTCCAAGAGCCAGATGAAGGATTGCTCTAATGTTTTCAGTTTCAGAGGAGGATCAGAGGGTGGGAGGGATGCTATGATGGATACACTATAGCATTTATCAAAGGGAGTGTTGTGTTCGGAGGCGTGTTTGGGGATAGGGAGCATATCAATTAAGGAAAAATTTTTGCATGAGGCTCGGTGGTTGTTGATTCTGATATTGAGGCGTGTGGTGGTCTGTCCAATATAATAGGCAGGGCAAAGTTGGCACTTCAGAAGGTACACTATATTGCTAGATGTGCAAGTAGAGGAGGGAATTGGTAGGAGAGAGTTAAAAAGCGGGTGGGAGAGGGATTGGATTTTGGTTTTGAAAATAGGGCATGTTTTGCATCTGGGTTTATTGCATGGCGTTGGAGTGGTTTTAGGACGGGTTGGGGATTTAAGGAGTGGATTTGTTGATTTGAGGAGCTCGGATAGGTTGGCGGGGCGTTTGAAAGTAACTGAGGGGCATTTGGGAAAAAGGTTGGCGGTGGTATTATGATTTTTTAGGATAGGGTAGAGGTCTTTTAGGATTGATCGAATAGATTCTAAGCCCGGGAAGTATGTTGTGCAAATTGAGAGAGGGTGGGGTTCCGCGGTGGAGGAAGGTTTGGGAGTGTACGCATGTTTTCGGATTCTTTTGTTCAGGAGGGATTCGGGATAACCTCTTTTGAGGAGGGAACAGTGTAGACTTGAAAGGAAGTAATCAAGGGAATCAGGGTCACTTCAAATTCTGTGTCCTCTTATGGATAGGGAGTAAGGAATGGAGCGTTTTGTGTGATATGGGTGGCAACTTTTGTATTGTAAGTATTGCTGTTTGTTTGTGGGTTTAATATGTACAGAGGTGTGAAATGTTTGGTTTCTTAATGTTACATTTACATCCAGGAAGGTGATTTGGGAGGAGGAAACTGTAGAACTGAAGGAGACAGAGGACGAAGCATTGAGGTCGGAAATGAAAGCTTTCAGGGAATCGGTACCATGTGGCCAGAGGAGGAAGATATCATCGATGTATCTGAGCCACAATAGAGGTTTCAGTGGTTGTTTTGACAGGAATTTCTTCTCTTCAACGCACAAATATATAAAAAGACATGTACATTTTTAAACTATAGAAACACAAACAAAGGATACTCACTCATGTTGTTTTGACGTATTGACCGTCGTCATCGGACGAGATATATATATATATATATATATATATATATATATATATATATATATATATAGAAAGATGTGTCTGATTCTGAAGACGGCAGCCGTGCTGTCGAAACGTAAAATAACAAATTGTGAGTGTCCTTTCTCTGTGTCTCTATATTCTAAAAATCTACATCTGTGTTTATATATATATATATATATATATATATATATATATATATATATATATATATATATATATATATATATATATATACATTTATACATATAATTGGACAGCAACAAGCAATATATAGGGTCGCACACAAAAGTGGTAGGACTGATTTTTTTACAAGAATTTTATTGACGATATACTTACATCGACTTAATAATCTTCAAAGTATGCTCCTTGAGCTGCTACACACTTAGTTGTTACTCTGACCACAATTTAGTTGTTGTGAAATGTATCGTCCGTTTCAAAAAGATAAGGCAGGGGCGGCGAGTTAGTAAATGGAATGCAGAAGCATTAAATGGTTTGAATAGGAAGGAATACAAACAGGCGGTAGAGGATACTTACATCGACTTAATAATCTTCAAAGTATGCTCCTTGAGCTTCTACACACTTAGTATAACGTTGCTCCCATTCCCCGTACGCCCGCTGGAAATTTTCTTTGGGGATGCCGTTGATGACCCTCGGCGAAGCCTCTTGAACGGCTTTTATCGAGTCAAAACGTCGTCTCTTGAGCTGTCTTTTCATCAGGGGGAAGAAGAAGAAGTCCGGTGGTGCCAGATCGGGAGAATAGGGCGGTTGCATTAACGTGGCAACGCCGTATTTGGCCAGGAGTTGTCTGACGACGAGCGCGTCATGGCAGAATTTTCGGCACCATCTTGGCGCACACCTTGCGCATGGCCAAATCCTTTGAAATGTTGCGTTTGACGTTGGATGCAGACAGACCCAACTGGTCTGCAATTTCTTCACTGGTTAAGCGTCGGTCTGTGTTCAGCAGTGTCCCCACTCTGTCCACATTCGTGTCGGTTCTTGCCGTCGACGGCCGTCCGGAGCGATGGTCGTCTTCAACGAGCTCCCTACCCTCTTTAAACAACTTGTGCCACTTAAATACTGTGGAACGGCTTAAGGCAGTGTCCGCATAAGCCTGCTTGATCATATCGAGGGTCTCAGTGGCTGTCTTCCCGAGTTTCGCACAAAACTTCACGGAATAACGTTGCTCTCAATTCAAATTCATTTTGTTTTTCGACGCGGACCAAAAACTTGCTTCACTAAAAACGGTGTCCTCACTCAACGACAGCCCGCAGGCGACTGAGGTTGGTGTCGGTCTGTTGCTAAGAGCCCCCTCCACCTTACCCTGCCAGGCAGACACCCCTCCACCGCTCTGTTCGCGCCAGAGAAAATCAGCCCTACCACTTTTGGGTGCGTCCCTGTAGATTAACATAAAAAGATCACTCACACGTTATTTCCTGATCATTTCGACGGAATTCTGCTCCGTCTTCATCGGAAGATATGGCAGTAATGACTGCTGGAATACGAGTGGTGAGGGGTGCGGGAGAAAGGGAAGGGGGCCAGGGGAAGGAGAGAATGGGAGGCGGGGGAGTGGTGAGAGGAATGGTTGGGGGAAAGGAAAGGGAGGAGTGGCTAGAGAGGAGCAGACGTAGGGAAGGAGTGAGAGGGAGGAGGTGGAATTGACACATAATCGGAAAAGAAAACAATCTGCTCACCACAACTATTGTAACATCCAGTTTTCTTCGATTACAGCGGCGTTGTGCATCATGAGTTCTTGTCACAGGGCACGGTAAATTAGGAGTATTACCTTCAAGTTATGCGCAATGTGCCCGAAGCAATCCGCTACAACCACCCGGATTTGTGGAAGAAAAAAATTGGCTTCTGCACCCTAGCAACGCCCCTGCTCACGCATCGTTACTTGTACGCGCCACAAACAACACACTAATGTTACCCGAGCCACCGAATTCCCCAGATCTGGCCCCCGGTGACTTTTCTCCGTTCCCGAAACTGAAGAGGCCCATGAAAGGACGACGCTTCGCTACGATTGACGAGATAAAATCTGCATCGAAGGAGGGGCTGAGCAATATCACAGAAAAGGACTTTTTGAAGTACTTCGGGGATTGAAAAAAACGTTGGCACAAGTGTTTAATGCCTAACAAAATAGATATTCATTCCTAAATAAATATTTTTTGAAAAAACACAAAAGTCGCGATAGTTTTTGGACCGGCCTCGTTTGTGTATGTGTTTATACCTGTATATATATATACATATACATATATATATATATATATATATATATATATATATATATATATATATATATATAAACAGATGTACATTTTTAGAATATAGAGACACAGAGAAAGGACACTCACAATTTGTTATTTTACGTTTCGACAGCACGGCTGTCGTCTTCAGAATGGCGTTCTCGGGGAAGAGCGGAGAGGATGTGCGGGGGAGAGGTGGGGGATGGAGAGGTAAAGGGACCAATTGGAAATTAACAAGGGGGTGGGGGGGATATGTAGTCAGCCAATTAATGCATTCAGTGGGCTTGGTTCAGCCCGGGCGGTTTGAATGATTGGGCCACCCAGATATGCGCCATCTCGCGGGTTCTCACCTCCTTTATACTCGCATATTTGGGAAGGATTTCAATCACCGAAACGGAGAAGCAGTCGTCAAAAGTCGTCGTATACATATATATATATATAGTACAATACACAGTAACACATAATATAGAAACACAAAAAAAGAGAACACTCACACGTATTTTCTTGATATTTCGACGGAAACAATACGTCTTCCTCTGAAGATATAGAAGTAATGACTGCTGGAATTGTTGAGGTGAGGGGTGCGAGAGAAAGGGAAGGGGGCCAGGGGAAGGGGAGAACGGGAGGCGAAGGAGGGGTGAAAGGAATGGTTGGGGAGAGGAAAGGGAGAGGGAAGGGGTGGAAGTAACAATTTTAGGCCACTCCCATCAGTGAACGACATTGAGGCCCGGATGCTGATAGGCCATACAGATGTAAATGAATGCCAATTCAAGGGTTTTTAATTCTATAGGGTTATCGGATGTGGGAAGGGACGCTAGGACGGAAACATTGTAACACTTGTTGAAGGGGGTATTATGATGGGAAGCATGTTTAGGGATGGGGAGACCCGCGGACGGGGAGGAGGGATTGCACGAGGCGCGGTGGTTATTAATCCTAATGTTAAGTGGTGTGGAACATTGGCCTATGTAAAAGGACGGGCAGGGTTTACAGGTAAGAAGATAAACAACATTCTTGGAAGTGCAAGAGGAATAGGGGAAGGGTGGGAGAGAGTTGAATGGTGGGATGGAGTGGGGTGGAGTGGTGAAAATAGGGCAGGTTTTGCATCTTGCTCGATGACATGGAGTGGGTATGGCTCTGGGGGTGTTAGGGGATTTTGAGAGTGGCCTGGTGGATTTGAGGATATCTGCTAGGTTGGCGGGACGTTTGAAGGTGACAGAGGGGCAATTGGGGAGAAGGTTGGAGGAAGTGTTGTGATTTTTGAGGATGGGGAATAGGTCTTTGAGGATGGATTTGAGAGACTGAATGCCTGGGAAGTAGGTAGTACAGATTGAGAGAGACTGGGAGTCTGTGGTTGAGGCAGGCTTGGGGGTGTAGGAATGTTTAAGTATTTTTTTATGGAGGAGAGAATCAGGGTATCCACGTTGGAGGAGGGAGTGGTGAAGGTTGTTAAGGTATTTGTTAAGGGATTCGGGATGGTTGCAAATGCGGTGACCGCGGATAGAAAGAGAGTAAGGGAGGGAGCGCTTGGTATGGGAGGGATGACAACTGCTGTAATGAAGGTATTGCTGCTTATTAGTAGGTTTGGTGTGAACAGAGGTAAGGAATTTGTTGTTACTGAGGGAAATATTAACATCGAGGAAGGTAATCTGAGAGGATGAAATGGTCGAGGTGAAAGACAAAGATGAGGAATCATTGAGTTTGGAGATGAAGGAATTGAGGGAATCTATGCTGTGTGGCCATAGTAGAAAGATGTCGTCAATGTATCGGAGCCACAGGAGAGGTTGCAGAGGATAGTTGGAAAGGAAATTCTCTTCCAGGACACCGAGGTGGAGGTTTGCATATGAAGGGCTGAATCTGCTACCCATGGCGCAGCCCTTTATTTGGAGGTAATGGTTATTATTGAAAGAAAAGGAGTTGCGGGTGAGAATGAAATTGGAAAGATCAATGAGAAAATCGGTACTGGGGATTTGAGGGGTAGGGCGTTTGGAGAGGAAGTAACGTAGGGAAGAAAGGCCTTCTTGGTGAGGAATGGATGTGTATAAGGAGGTGACATCGATTGTAGCTATAGTAATTTGGGTGTCCGGAGGGAGTGAAGTTGAGTGGAGCAATCTGAGGAAGTGGTAGGTATCTTTGATAAAGGAGGGTAGGGAGTGAACTAAAGGTTGGAGATAGTGGTCCACGAAGGCGGAAATTCTTTCGGTCGGAGAGCTACGCGAGGAGACTATAGGGCGGCCTGGGTTGTTGGGTTTGTGGATCTTAGGAAGGATGTAGAAGTGAGGGGTGTGAGGTTGGGAAGGGGAAAGGAGGGAGATGTCCCTGGGGGAAAGATTCTCCTTAAAGCCATTGTCTCGGAGGAAAGCGATTATTTCTTTTTGGAATGCGGGGTTAGGGTCAGCAGGAATATGTTGATAGGAGGAAGTGTCGGAGAGTAATCTGTTGCATTCTTGAAGGTAGTCTGTAGTGTTTAGGATTACAACTGTCGAACCCTTGTCGGCAGAAGTGATGACTAGGTTGGGGTTGCGTGTGAGTTTTTTTTAAACGTCCCGCCAACTTAGCAGATATCCTCAAATCCACCAGGCCACTCTCAAAATCCCCTAACACCCCCAGAGCCATACCCACTCCATGTCATCGAGCAAGATGCAAAACCTGCCCTATTTTCACCACTCCACCCCACTCCATCCCACCATTCAACTCTCTCCCACCCTTCCCCTATTCCTCTTGCACTTCCAAGAATGTTGTTTATCTTCTTACCTGTAAACCCTGCCCGTCCTTTTACATAGGCCAATGTTCCACACCACTTAACATTAGGATTAATAACCACCGCGCCTCGTGCAATCCCTCCTCCCCGTCCGCGGGTCTCCCCATCCCTAAACATGCTTCCCATCATAATACCCCCTTCAACAAGTGTTACAATGTTTCCGTCCTAGCGTCCCTTCCCACATCCGATAACCCTATAGAATTAAAAACCCTTGAATTGGCATTCATTTACATCTGTATGGCCTATCAGCATCCGGGCCTCAATGTCGTTCACTGATGGGAGTGGCCTAAAATTGTTACTTCCACCCCTTCCCTCTCCCTTTCCTCTCCCCAACCATTCCTTTCACCCCTCCTTCGCCTCCCGTTCTCCCCTTCCCCTGGCCCCCTTCCCTTTCTCTCGCACCCCTCACCTCAACAATTCCAGCAGTCATTACTTCTATATCTTCAGAGGAAGACGGATTGTTTCCGTCGAAATATCAAGAAAATACGTGTGAGTGTTCTCTTTTTTTGTGTTTCTATATTATGTGTTACTGTGTATTGTACTATTCGGCACTTCCGTGTTACGTCTATGAAAGCATATATATATATATATATATATAAATATATATATATATATATATATATATATATATGTGTGTGTGTGTGTGTGTGTGTGTGTGTGTGTGTGTGTATATATGGAACCGTTAACGCTAAAAGGACTAGGAAACCATGGATCACGGATGAGATGATAACAAAAATGGATGAGCGGCGAAAATGGAAGAATATAAATACAGAATTAGGCAAAATGAAGTACAAAGAATTGAACAACAAATTGAGGTGGGCAACAAATAAAGCAAAGGAAGCATGGTGGAAGACGCAGTGCGAGGATATGGAAGATCTGTAGAGGAAGGGTGAAATCGGTGCGCTGTACAGCAAAGTTAATCGTTATCGGGAAATAAGAAAGGGAGATCAACGATAGCAGTTAGAGATAAGGCGGGTAAGGTAATAGTTGACGCAGGAAAGATCCAAGAGAGATGGAAGGAGTATATAGAAGAACTGTATAGTAAAGAACTTAGACCAACAAATTTAGTCATTGAAAAAGAATATGACGTAGAGGAAGACAGCTTAGGTCCAGGCATACTAGACAAGGAGATAGAAAGGGCATTAAGGGATATGAAGCTAAGTAAGGCCGTAGGGGTGGATAACATTCCTGCGGAAGTTTGCAATGATTGGGAAAATGTGGGAGGAAGAGGCTATATGGGCTGATCCGTAGTATTTATGCGGAGGGAAACTGGCCGGAAGACTTTATGAGATCAGTTTTAGTTCCTATTCCGAAAAAGGTGAAGGCCACGTCATGTGAGGACTATAGGACAATTAGTTTGATATCCCACGCAGCTAAACTTGTTCTCAGGATCATAAACAAAAGGATAGAGGGTAGGGCAAATGATTACTTAGGGGATGATCAGTTTGGGTTTAGGAAGGGGAGAGGTACGCGTGATGCAATTGCAGTAATGAGATTATTAATCGAGAGGAATATAGAACACAACCAGGAGGTATTTGCCTGTTTCGTAGATTTCGAAAAAGCGTTTGATAAAATAAATTGGGAGAAACTAATGAGTATATTGCAGAAAATAGGAATAGATTGGAGGGAAAGGAGGCTAATCCGCAACCTGTACATGTCTCAGACTGCTCAGGTGCGGGTGGGAAACGGGGAGTCAGGATGGGCAGTGTTAGGAAGGGGTGTAAGGCAGGGTTGTCCATTATCACCGTTGCTGTTCAACCTGTACGTAGAGGAAATGATCAAAGAGGCATTGGAAAAACTGGAGGTGGGAATGAAAGTGGGCGGGGAATTCGTAAAATCATTTAGGTTTGCTGATGACCAAGCTTTAGTTTGTCAGTCAGCCAAGGGGCTGCAAGCATTGCTGAGTGAATTGGAAATTCAGTGCGACAGGTATGGGATGAGAATCAATATTAATAAAACAAAGGTTATGCGATTTTCTAGAAAGAAAAAGGCCAAGCTTAACATTAAAATGGGAGGGCAAAAACTAGAGCAGGTAGAACAGTTTACGTATCTCGGTAGTGTTTTGGACCAACACGGTCAAAGTAGTAGGGACGCAAGGAGAAGAATTGCGCTATTCAAAGAGGCTTTCACAAGGAGGAGGGAGTTGATGACAGGGACTTTGAGTATGGATGGTAAGAAAAGACTCGTAAAAACTTTGATATGGAGCGTAGCTATGTACGGTACGGAAACGTGGTCATTGCAGCAGGAGGATAGACGTAGATTGGAGGCTTTTGAAATGTGGGTGTGGAGAAGAATGGAGAAGGTGAAATGGACAGAAAAGCAAACAAATGAGGAAGTACTTGGTATGGTGGGCGAAGAGAGGGGTTTGTTGGGAGCAATCCTATGGAGGCAGGAAAAGTGGATGAAGGGAGTGTTGACCGGCAGTGGGATGTTGAAGAATGTGATAGAGGGTAGAATGTTGGGCAAAAGAGGAAAGGGAAGGAACAGGATAGGGATGTAGGACGGGATGAAGGGAGGAAGAAAGTACTCAGAGATGAAGAGGGACCTGATATAGAGTAGGATGATGGATTTTGTGTTTATTTTAGGAGTAATAAAATGTTTGTTTGGTAGTTGTGTCCAATCAAAAACCTACCTTAACCGGTAGATTACCTTAAAAAAAAATATATATATATATATATATATATATATATATATATATATATATATATATATATATATATATATATATATATACATACACGCACACACAGAAATAGAGGAAGAAATAGGAATGAAAGGAATTTATGTGTTCCTAACTTTTTTTCATACATCTGTATCCATATGGATATATCTGTTATGTATATATATATATACACACACATATCCGATATATCCATATGGATACAGATATATGGAAAAGAGGTAGCAACACATATAAATTCCTTTCATTTCTATTTCTTCCCCTCGTTCTCTCGTCAATTTATGCTTAATTGGATGTTGATATATATTATATTTATTAATATAGATAAACCATGAACACAGTAATCAACCCGAAGGTCTGTTTTTTTAGGTGATGATAGAGTTCACCCAGGACTAAGCCCGGCGTCGTGTGACAATTCACTCATCAGGGTTGGGGTGGTAAGTTCCTTTCATTTTGCAGGTCTCATCTAAACTTCTTCATTTCTTATTTATCCGTCCATTTGATGTTAACCATTCTCCTTCAGAACCAGGTTTCGAATGCTTCTAGTCTGCTCAGGTCTACTTTTCCGATGGCCCATGCTTCTTATCCATAGAGTGTCACGTTCCGTACGAATGCTTCCATCTATTGTTTCCTCGTCTGTGGTTCTGTCTTCTTTGAACACATTAGTTGCCTTTTCATTGTGAATGTTCTCTTAGCTTGAACTAAGTCTTCACTTCGCTTCACAGAACTTCGTCTTCCACGTGATGGTACTTACGAAAGAGATGAAGGAATCCACTTGCTCTAATTTTTGTCCTTTCAGTGTGACTGCTGTATTTCGCTTCTTTCTTCCACATTCTAAGATTTTAGTCTTCGTATTCTTTATGTTAATTTTGTATCTTTGTAGAAATTGATCCAATACATTAAGTGACCTTTTAAGATCCTCCTGGTTTTCTGCTATCATTTTAATATCGTCGGCGGAGCGTAGCATGTTTATCTCTTCTCCATCGATCCTAATTCCGTTTAATCCGATGCATTAAGCTTCTCTTATTGCCTCCTCCAGGTACATGTTGAACAATCCACGCGAAATGTTCATCCTTGTCTAACTCTTTTGTTAATTTTAGATAATAATAAGATAGTTAATAAAGCTGATACATTATTCTTCTGTCGACGTAATGTATTCCAACTAATCGAAGGCTTTTTCTAAGTCCACGAATGCCACATACAGTTGCTTATTCACTTTTATTGTTTCGCCTTTCATAATTTCCTGAAAGGTTATGGCTTTCCTGGTGCCTCTTTCCTTCCCAATGCCTAATTGGTTTTCCGATAGGTTATCTTCAATTTTCCTTTCCAGCCTTCAACTTATTATTCGCATAAGTATTTTTGATGCATGTGACAAAATACTCAAGGTTCGGTGTTCCTCACATTTCTCTGTCATCGTCTTCTTTGGGATCGCGATCATCACATTCCTTTGAAAGTCATCCATCTTTGTAGCTATCTCTGATCACTCCATACAGATCGTCCTTGCCTTTCTTTCCTTTCTCCGAAATGTTTCTTCACCATTTTGTATGTTTTGTCGGTATTCCCTTCTTCATATTTTTGTTGATTTCCTCACAGCATCCTTCTATCCAATTCTCCCTGGCTTTTTTGTGTTCTCGGCTGACTTGGCTGGTGGAGCCTTTCCTCATCATCATTCCTGGCGTCCTTGCATCTTCTTCTATCTTCTATTAGTTCCCCTATCTCCGTCGTGATCCATGGTTTCTTCCTTTCGGCTATCTTTCTCACCACTTGCTCTTCTGCAACTTCTCCAATTGCCCTCTTCAGTTCATCCCATTTCTCTTCAATGCTCCTCTCTCCTTCATCACCAAGTGTGCTGTCAATGGCCGTGGCGGATCTTTTTCTGTTGTCTTTTTCCGCCAGCAATTTTGAGCCCCACCTTGGCTCTTTTTTGGTCTTCTTAAAGTTGGCTATCCATTATTACTAAAGAAATATACATATATATAATATACATATATATACAATATGCGTATAAATATCATATATATATATATATATATATATATATATATATATATATATATATATATATATATATATATATATATATATATACACATATGAATGAATATATGCATAAAATATATATATATATATATATTTTATGCATATATTCATTCATATGTATATATATATATATGATATTTATACGCATATTGTATTTATATATACATTCATAAACACATGTAGATACTTGCGGGCGTGCGTAATGTGAAGCTTCAATTCACACACATATTGTATGTGTGTGAAGTGAAGCAATGATATGTCGGATGATAAATAATATGTCGGAATGCAAAATGCCGACAGGGAAGACTGAATGAATGAGTTGCATTGCCTGCGGGGCATTATCTCCGCCTTATTACCTCCTTGCCTGGAGCTAAGGAGTCTTGTGTGATGAAAGTGAACTGTGTGTGATCAGGGGCGGCGGAAGGAGGAGGGGAAGCGTTGGGTGGGCGCAGATGCGAAAGCCCGGAGGGGAAAGGGAAAGAGGGGAGCGCACGCTTATTGAAAGTTCAGACAAGTTTTCCCCCATCGGCTTGGGTCGGAATTTAATTATGGAATAAACATGTTTCCTGCCAATATCCGTGGCCAAACTCAATGTATATAGATTCAAAACTCCGAGACTTTATTTTGCGTGAAAATTGTTTGGTTTCACTTCATTTTTCTAGAAGTGTATTACTGGTTACATGTGGTTATTATAAATTTGAACTTAAAACGGCAATGTAATTTACAAATGCATCCGCCTCTGATAATTTTAATGATGCAACATATCTACATCTCCATTACATAAATGAATGTTGAATTATATGGCTGCCGAATAGGAGCTTAGGTCAGCTAACTTTACGCTGAGGTTGATGATTTGTTTATTTAACCTGTGTCGGATTGCAACCTGCCATTCATTGGTCTTCCGACTTGAGGCTCAAAGATTACTTAATGGGTATGCAAAATATGTTAAATAGCAAAAATCAAAACAAATAAACTTTTCGCATTGTCTATGAGTGAAATTAAGTCTTTGAGTCTTGTGGAACTCTTCCACGTCGTCCCCTCTAGTGTCACGCCCGAGGGGACACTCGTGCTGACAGAAGAAAGAAATGCTCTTTGCACCATTGAAGATTGGTGGAGTCTTTTAAAATACTATACATAATAAATTCAATTTATAACGGTTTAGTTTCAGCATACCGGTTGACATATTCAACGGTTTGGATGAAACGAATTATCACGCCAATTATCGGCAAATATTGACGGTATTTCTCCGATCAAACGCTATAACTCTTCGTCTCAGCTAGTCTGCAAATAAAATGTTTGTTTTTGTCTGACTAAGGTACATAAACTGACCATGTTGACAAATTTACATTGATTTATTTTAGTGACAAAGTAATTATAACTAAGATGGGCTACAATTTCTCAGTTAAACTCATCCGTAAATGAAGTAGCTGCAAATATGTAAGTGTATTTTTACGCGCGGATTTAGGGTGGAAAATAATCGTGGAGTAATGCCAGATAAAGCTGACAAAATATTACACTGGCTAATGAAAAACTTTCAAGAGGAGTAGTATAACCACTTAGAAAAAGGCAAATGAGAATTCATCGAAGAAGATTAAGTTCGTATACAGAAAGTCATATTATAAAGTACACAAAAAGGAAGCAAGGCATTTGCTGGGGAAATATAGGAACATTAAGAGCATGTCGGAAATCTCAAAAGTACATAGCTTGAAGTGTTGAAAAACTCAATGAAGAATACAACAGGCTCTGAGGAGTGTACCACATATTAAAGGAAGAAAAACATTGGGAGCACTTGAGGGAGAAGCGAGAAACCAAATTTCATGGGGAGGAATGACCATCAACAAGGTATAAAAAACTCCTTGCCTCAATTAAACCGTCATACGAGGTTGGGATGAAAACGAATTCATTTAAGCGGAGGGACGGGCGGAGGTTTATCTGGATAGATTCGAGGGAGTCCCAGAAAAGACTGAAGACCGGTGGTAGTTGGCCAACAGCCTTTACAGAGTGCAGATCGTTCGTTCGCAAAACCTCCCAGGAACCCGTGTGACATTAAAAGTCAAAAGTTAGTTCTGAATGCACTTTCGAGATCCTGTCCACGACCCGAAATTAGAAGACGAAAAAAAGAAAGGTCATTTGAAAATGAAGCCATTTGACCTCGAAGCCCTGGAAGTGATAGTATCGTAATATTAGTTCGTTGATGTGTTAGATGCTCCGCAGTTCTGATACTCCGTTTAGTAATCTGGGTACTTCTGTCGTTCAAGAAATCTATCATCAAGTTAAAAAACATTGGAGTTAAATTAAGTTAAATCGCCTGAAATGCGCATAGATTTTTATTCAAATTAAATGCCTAATAGTAAGACTATTTCATGTAGTGTGTGCAAGCCATCATCAAATGAAACTACTACTTCAAAAATATTCCTCGGTGAACTGACATAAAGTCACTACTGTTTGGGTTTTTTGATTTGATTCGTTGATGACATCTGACAGAGTTAATGTTAGACAATTGGGCCATCGTTCCAAGTTTTTACCGTTTTACAAGTATTATTTCCTGGGTATATCTATTATATTTTTTCTGACGCCTATTAATTCCATCAGTGACTTTTAGAATATACTTGTATGAAGAGGCGAGTCAACAGGTTTATTATTTCACTTGTAGTTCGGGCGAGTAATTCACCCAATACTTCTAAATGTCATGTTTTTGGTTTTCTCTTGTTCTCAATTCAGCCTAGAAATCGGACTTCTTCCTATTATTACTGTCATCATGCGGAATTTGAGATTTGATGTATCATGAAGTATTAAATATTTTTCATTTTTTGCGAATGAACAAGGAAGATTAAATTGCATGACCTTCGAAATAAGTAAAAGGTGGTGCGTGAAATTTCTTAGTCGTTGTTTTCGATTTTAAAAATAGTGGCACTCAAATGACTAAATTGAAATATTTAATTACACTTCTAGGAATGACATTTTCTTAGAATTTATATTCCCTATTGTTTCCATTTACCTTGTTACTAAAAGTGATGGATTAGCATTTGCTAACATCAATATCCATCCCATTTTTTGTCACCCAATCCGCCATTTTATTTATGTCCCTTTGAAGTTTGTCGCGGTCTCTGTCATTTTCGACTTTCCTGTAGATAATACAGTCGTCTGCAAAAAGTCTTACCTGAGAATTAATATTTACTGGGAGATCATTTATATAGATTAAAAACAAGAGCGGGCCAAGTACGCTTCCTTGTGGGACTCCCGATGTTACCCTTGTTTTTTCAGAATACACTTCTCCTAATTTGACCCTTTGTGTTCGACCTTCCATGACATTTTTCACCCAAGAGATTACTCTTCCATCTGTTTGTAGTGGCAATTGGCCCATCATAAGCATTAAGCGATCGTGGTCAACTTTGTCAAAGGCTTTTTGACAGGTCGACTATTATAGCATCCACTTCTATTCCCGCATCCATAGAGTCGAACATTTCTTGGCAGAACCCTAATAGCTGAGTTTCGCAAGAGTGCCCTAAATGGAATAATTTATGGAAACATTCGTCGTCCTGGAAATTTAAGTAGGGCCACCAATAGCGAGCGGATTTGTGGGTTGCTGCGCAACTGTTTCCCGGCCCCTAGGGGTGGCAAAGTCGATGGTGGGACGTAATAAGAAGCGGATCTCCTCTTGATTCCCGCATCGCCGCCATGCGTCATTTCCGTCCATCTCTCCAGGTAGACCCAGACGTGGGGGGGCGGGCACGACTGAGGGAGAGAGAGAGACAGCATTCGAAGGCCGCGCACGCAAGGAAGAGTTTACGGCGGATCGCATGTAGTCCAACTCTCTGCATCCATGTGAATTCCTTCTCCAGAATAAACCGAATTATTTTTGGAGCAAGTACGGAATTTTTATCAATCAACGAGGAAATACATTTTTTATACAAAAAATCAGCGATTTTGTTTCTATCTATTCGACAAAAGGCTAGGTTTAGAAGCATTGAACTAATCAAAATAATTTCAGAGAGTTTCATGGGATTGACTTATATTGATCTTCTTATTAATAATGAAAATTAGTTTGTAAAAGTATTGCTCATTCTGTTTCAATTTAAAAATACGTATGTATAGGTACAAAAATACTTAAAAATAAAACCTCACATACTACTTGCACATGAGTACTGGTTAATAATAGGAGCAATATTCTAACGCAAAGAATATACAAATATTCTTACGTGGACTTCGCATAAATGTCGTAAATATATTACCAGATAGCATGGAAATATAATTTTTTGAGAAATAGTAACAACAGATTTAAACATTCTAAAAATTCCTACCAGTTGATAATCATGATTCGCCCCTGAAAAAAAATCTAAATTAAGATATCTTATTATGGAACGCAATTTTGTAAATATGTATTTTTCATTAGCATAAATCTGTGTTGTTAAAATTATTATATCGATAAATTGTATTTTGTTAAATTTAATATATGCACAATTTTCAATTCCATTAACTTAAACGTTAATTTTGTAAATTTCATAAAAAGCTTATTTATGGTACGGCCACTTTCATAGGGATTAAAAAGGCATAGCGCCTAGTAGATAAGCTTATCTTTATTCCATGTTTATCAAATGAATAGGTGTTTGATTGCCCAATCTTTACCGATGGCACAAATGAGCCCAAACCTCAAAAAGAAGTGATGAAAAAATATTGACAAAGCAGCCCTTTTAGTTGAATAGAATTTTTGGATCCCGGGGGTGGTGGGTGATCGTCATTCCCCATAACGTAAACGAGACCATTTCTCCATGCCGTGTTTTCATACAAGTTTAATGTTTTAATATGAGCGTTACTAAGCGGTGGCCTGAAGCCAAAGGAGTCCATCCATTTCTTAACGGGTGTTCCCGGATATCACGGCGTGGTGGTCGGCGTGAGGGGTGGGCGGAGATGGATGGAGACGGGGGGTGGGAGCAGGTAGGGTACGTGGTGAGCGATGGGGTATCCTATGGGAGGAGGAAAAGGCAGAGGCGTACAGGGTGAGAGAGGGCGGTGTTGGAGCGGGCAGAATGGTCTTCATGTTGGGGATGGAGTTGGAGCGATTGGGAAAGGAGGAACGGTTGTCTCTTTGTCTCTTGAGGGTGCAGGAATGGGGGGGGGGGTTGAGGAGTTGATGGGGGACGGCGCGGTGATCTCTTGTGCGGCTTAGAATTAATTAATTCAGGAATTGAGAATGGACGGGAAGGAAGAATTCATCGACCAAATTAAAAGTTTTGATGCCAGTCTAGCACGTATGTCTTCAACTCTTAAAAATAATGCCCTATGCGGATCTCTTCTTTTTTTGTCATTTATTTTAAAAACGAAATTACCTATGGATATAAACCCATTTCTTATATAAAGAGAAAGAAATAGTGAAAAAACATATACTAGCCACTTAACCAGTCCTATAAGCTCTTTGATTTTATAATCGTCATAAACGCAATGGCTCCTTTTTATCACAAAGCATGAGATTTGTAGGCAGAATCTATGACATAATATAGTTCTACATCTACATCTACTTAATACCCCGCAAGCCGCCGCAAGGGCGTATGCCGGGGGGTGTTAGGACACCACCCGAAATTCAGAAAAGAAAAAAACCGCATGCATAAACCACAAATTCATGTATCCACAAAAAACATGACATACATTCTTGCAAGAACACTTACACCACACACACATGCAAACACTCAGAACTACCAACTAACATACACATGCACCTGAAAGTATACCTAACAGCTTTGCAATGTTTAATTTTGTTCGACTTGTAAATTCAATGTTTTTAAATATTTCTAAAGTGACTTCGGTTTCTTACTATTATGATTTCTGATTGTTCGGGGAAAGAATGAGTATTTGTATCTATCTCTACTGGAATCTATCTCCCTTATTTTATCCTTGTGGTTTGATCTTTTACAAGTTGTATTTAATAATAATGAAGAAACAATGTAATATTTATATGTATTTTTGAAAGGGAGTGAAGTAGAGGCTGCTCTACATGGGCTGCGTATAAGTTACCAAGAAAGTGAGGTAACAATCCAATTTCACATTGAGGTAAAATGTTTTGGCTGATTAGGACCTCGCATGACGCTAAATCAAATTGTGACGTCGTTTAGATATAAAAATAAAACAGATTATCAGCTTTCTTTGCAAAAGGTTGTCTAAATTATACAAGGAACCCCTGAAGATGATTCCTCTAAGATGATTCACTCCTAGTCAAACTATGCTTCCAATCATAAGAGTGAAAAATAGATATTTCAATGACATGAAATGATAATTACAATAGAGATTATTCCAAATCCTTTCTGTTTTTTTAGCCTGCCTTTTCTTGTGGTTCGATTGAAATTCTAGAAAAATGGAATCAAACGTATTAAGTGAATGGATAGAATATGTTTTGAATATTTCATTAGGATGTTTTTATATAAATGTATACATGTTCAAACTCTTTAAATAATTAGATTAGCTGCTCGAAACTTAGGAATGCATTAAGCAAATGAGTCGCACTGTTTCGGCGTTTCCATTTCATCACAGCTCCGCGGTTCCAGGAAGCTGTTAAATTCCTTCCCCGAGAGTAGATAAGGGAGTCAGGTTGAGAAGGGTTGCATTATTTGTGGCATCCCTCTCATGAATATATTCAAGATGTTGATACGTTAAGGAGACTTATCCAGAGCCTTTGGGAGGCTTGTTAAGTGGGTCTCTTATTCTTTTTAGGACAACGCCGAAGGGGCTTACCGCCCTCTTGGATTCTGATGCCTTAGGTTGCCGGAACATTTTTTCTATCCGAACGAAAGGGAGAAAGAAAGTGTGGGTGGAAGAGGAATAGTGGATGAAACAAATAAAAATGACACAAGTCGGAGAAATGCTTTTACTGCTCGCAGTATTCCGGCTCCAAGTTTTCTCGACTTCCTCTCAATGCTGCGGAAAGATAAACGCATCGACACTGGTCGAAGAGTCCTCCGTAATATTACCTTTGCTCCTAGAAACTTTTCGAGAATCTAGGACAAGCGATGAAAAGTTTTCATTTTGCGACTAACAGCTTTCTCTTGAACCCATTAGCGTATTTTATGAAAAGAAGTCGCGTTGAATTCACTTCGGGCGGAATTCGTTTCCGAGTATAGCTTTGTAAAGCATAATTAAAGGAATATGTCTTATGGTAAGATTTCAGTTTTTGCGAGCAATGTATCCAATCAGAGTCAAAAAAGATCGCCATAGATGGAAATGACTGAAGATGAAGGGCTGAAGAACGAATGAGCCAAGGCTGTATCAAAAAAACTACAGAATAGAAGAATAGCGAAAAAATGGACAAGAAATAACCAAGTGGAAAATATAAAAATACACTATGAAATACTGAATGGAAGTGTAAACCCGTTTCAAAATATCATTTTGGTCAAACTTTAACGCAGATACTTAGCTATTTCATAAGTCCAAGTGCAAATGTTTATTTTTTCATTTCTAATTAAGTGCTTGTGTACCAATTGATATATATGCAATGCCACTTTACCTCGTTAAGGAAAATTCTATCGATTTTTGAACAATTCCGTAGACGAGCCTTAAGAATATGATAAAGCTTTTAAAATGAATGAAACTATTTTTAAAAAGTCTACCATTCTTATTTTCCATTTCATTATTTTAAATTTTCAACACATACTCTGTCACTTTGTTAGAAATGCGTCAGGAAAGAGGTATTTCCGGCATCTTGAAGGGGAAAGAGAAAACATTCAGCTGGAGATTGATTTGTGGTCATGTGATGTATGTCATTTTATGCTGAGAGTGTCCTGTAAGTTGTGGCAGTTCTAATGCTTATGGTCAATCAAAGACTCCTTGAAATGTAGGTTTGAATAGGTAATGATAATAATGGGAAAATATTATGTTCATTCCTTATCTGTCCCGTTTACTCCCGGAAATCCTGAGTAAATCTTGTCGCGTTAATTGGCAGCACCAAATATTACAGGAAAATAACGAACAACTCATGAATAAAATCATTTTTCTCCAGTAATGGATGCCGTTAAGACTTTCACTTCTCATGAAATTGCATGGAAACCGGCGAAGAGACACATGTGTCTTAGGCCTCTGCTTTCTTAGCTAATTTTCTTTCTGCCTAATACTGAGCAATATATTAACTATGCACAAAACATTGGAAGAAAAATTTCTTGAAGAAGTATTTCTTGATAATCAAATTAATCTCGAGGTAGTCAAAGATCAACAATCCATTTGGTGTTTCTGTTCTTAATCGTTCACCGTATTGCTTTTACCTCATTATACCTCTTGCCTTCTACTTTGTGTATCTGAAGGTGCATAATTAATTTATATCTGTATACGTACAGGTTCGTCCGGAAAATAAGTGTACTGACTCCTGGGCTGGGCGCGCCGCTCCAGGCGCGCCCAGCACCGCTCTGACGGGCTGCGATTGGAGGGGGGTATGTTGGCAAGCGACGCTGAAAAAGGCAGTTGGCTCTGAGCTGTGGTGTAGTGAGGAGCTCTGTTAACGCGAACCTCCACGCTCGACCCACGTCACGGAACGCGATGCCGAAGTTTTTGGAGCAGCGTTATTCCATCAAATTTGCGGTAAAGCTTGGGAAATCGTCTACCGAAACTGTCGGTATGATTAACCAGGCTTACGGGGAGTCAGCCATGTCCAGAAACATGATCTTTCGGTGGCACAAGATGTTCGTGGAGGGCAGAGAAGAGGTCGACGACGAGTCTTCGAGAGGCTCCCGATGATGCCTTCGCGGGAGCGTTCCAGGAATGGGAACGCCGCTGGAACAAGTGTATCGACTCACAAGGGTCCTATTTTGAGGAATATTAGCTTAAGATATGTAAAAGTGTAATAAATTTTTTTTCCTGAGCTCAGTACACTTATTTTCCGGACGAACCCTGTATGTATATATTGATGTTTATATTTTTTTATATGCGTATATCTGTGCGTAACGTATGTCTATCTATCTACATATATTTAAGTGTATGCTCTTGTATAGGCATTGTGAGTTGATGTACTCATAAAATTTATGGTTATTATAAAAATTATATGATCATGTGTTAAATGGAAGAAGGGACCATTAGGTATTAATCTCAAAATAAAGACCTCTATCTATCCATCATCTCTGTACTTCTGTATTTATCTTTTAAGTGCTCACTACATGTTCAGGGTTCGTTTTCATGCTCCAAAGGCTCCAATTCTATGGAATGTAATTTGATTTTCCATTGGCCCATATTTCTGATGACACGCTCAGGGAACGCTTACAAACAAAATTTTTCCCGTATTTTGGAGAATATCTTATTTTAGTATGCTTATTATCACTTCGTGACAAACCATTTAGTATCTAGAGATAACCCTCACTTGATAACCCTCATAGATATTTCATTCCATGCTAGGCCACTTCCGAGGTGGCAAAATGATTGAGCGGGAAAATAGCGGAAAAAAAAGTCATTCGTGCGATGTCAAACCGTCCACATAAAAAATATTAAAGCGGAAGAATTCACTTGAAATCATGAACCAGCAATTTTAGGTCTAGTTGTACGAACATTCTCGGAGGAACTCGGCATTAGCTCAAGGACTACCGAGAAATTTAAGGACCCTTGGATTAATTCGCAGCTGTGCGGTACGGTTGACCAAATTCTGGGATTTCAAGAATTATCTCGGCTAAATCGGCGAGAGAAGTCAGTGGAGGCACAGGATGGCTCCAAAGTCGAGACGAGGAGGCGGCGCGCGTGCTCGGAAAGACAAAGCTTGACTCGGGTGGCTGGAGGGAGGGATAGTTCCCCGGCGGTGATCGGGAGTGCGTCCGCGAAAAAGAGCTCCCTTGTTCCCACGGTGGTGGCCGACTTAGGGAGTGGAGGCGGCGGCGGTCGCCCACGGACCTCCCGTCCGGCTACCGGCGGGCCGCTGGTGAGCAGATGGCGTCGGGCGGGAGAGGCGGGGGCGGGCGTTGGTCGCGCCAGAAAGGGGCAAGAGTGGGCGCCCTTCAATTGTTCCCCCGCGATGACGAGAGTCGGAGGATGTCCCGAGAAGAGGACAGTTGACGCAGCAGGAGTGAAATGAGGAAGGGATTCATTCATTGGCCGAGTCAGAGCGCGGATCTTTCTTGGACGAGAATCTGACCCTGCGGAAGTAATGCATGAGTACGTAGAAGACGCCTTCGTTTGTCTAGGAAAAGACGCCGGGAAGTGGCAAAAAAAAAGGGGGGGTTTGGTTTTTTTTTTTGGAAAAAATAATAATGCATCCCTGTAAATTTTAGGAGATAAATAGAGCAAAATAAGTGTTTTTAATTAGTCTCCACTATTCATTTTCTGGCTGGAAAACATATAAAGTCTGTCTAATCAATACGCGAACTAAGGTCATAACAACTTTATTTTGCAAAATTTAGTCTACATCGATTTTGTCCCCTTCTAAGTGTTCTCCTTTCGTTGCTATGTACTTATCCCATCTTATTTTCCACTGTATAGTAAAGCACCCTTGGAAGTCCTCGGCAGTTAGGCTTTTTAGTTTTCTTCTCGACAATTCTTGCTTTATTATGTCTTCCACATCTTCCGATTGATGTCCCCTCATCACTTTTTTGCATTTTGGGAATAGGAAAAAGTCGCAGGGGATGAGGTCTGGCGAGCAAGGAGGATGATCAAGGATGGCGATTGAAGTTTTTGCCAGAAACAGGCGCACAATCAATGTTGAATTTGCAGGTGCATTGTCATGGTGAAGGATCCATCCATCGCCTTGGGTCAAATTTCGTCGCACACGACGCAAGCGATCTCTCAAACGCTTGAGCATACGCACAGCTCGACAATCCGCCAAGCACAGTCGGCTCATTGGGGCTCAGTGGGTTTAGTCCGCGTCATGGCCGCCAGATTGCTCCAATTTGCGTATTTATTGGATAGACCTCGTATATTTGCGCAGAGAAAATACATGGGTAATATGTCTCTGAAAATATAGAAGCGCCCATCAAGACAATGACGAGTAGATTTGAAAAGTAAGAGCACTTTGGTCATAAAAATATATATTCGTTGGAAAAAGGCTTCATTGGCATTTTTAAGTTCCTGCATACCTGCTTCTAATTTCTACAAAATCGCTGTTCCGATTTAAGTACTTTTCGTAGCACTGCATCCATCAGGGTCTCTGGTTTTGAGCCGAGTGGAAGACATAAACCAGAGACTTTCGAGATTCTGCTCGGACATAGGACCCTCCTTCGTCTACCTGAGGCCAACCCTCCGATCGTGCATGACTCCCCTTAACCGAGCTGGGGTCCATTACACGGCGGAAGCGGCGAGTAAGATAGCGGAGAGGATACTTGACCACTGTAGGCCTTTTTTAGGATAGAGGGCAGGTCACTTAGTGGGTCGGTAACATCTGGGGCTAGCGCGTATAATATCATTAATAAAAATATAAAAGCCACCGACAACCGTGGCATTGATTTAGAAAGACATGTGACACGCACTTCCCCAAAAAGACGTCCTAAATTACAGTCAGTCACAAATAAGGACGTAATTCAAAATAAAAATAATTTAACTATACTTTTTATAAATTGCAGAAGCCTCAAAAACAAATCAGCGGATCTCGAACACATAATCCAAACTCCTTCCGCTGATATAGTATTACGCACAGAGAGTTGGCTGGGTAATTACATAAACGACCAAGAAATTTTTCCAATAGATTTCAAAGTTTACCGACACAATAGAGATACAAGACCCGGATGAGGGTTTTTCGTGAATTCTCTAATTGCTTAATGAGATTAAACCCATCAAATCGCGGGTTTCGAAAATATACCAGCTAGGGTAATAAAAAATTACGCTCCAAATATTGCCCCGTACCTTGCATTTATATATAACAAATCCCTGACAGTGTGCAAAGTCCCTAACAATTGGAAAACCGTGCAAATTACGCCTATTTTGAAAAGTGGTGACAGGGAGGACCCCAGTTATTATAGACTTATATCTCTCACTTCTATCTGTTGCAAAATCTTAGAGCACATAATTGTCCGATCAATAATGAGACACCTTGAAAATATTAACTTTTTAAGAGACAATCAACACGGATTCAGGAAAACCTGCTCCTGCGAAACCCAATTAGGATTATTTACACATGACTTACTTTTGCCCGGTGAGAGAGGTAGGCAAGTGAATGCGATCTTCTTAGATTTTCAAAAGGCATTTGATAAGGTTCCCCATGGTAAACTCATTCATAAATTTAATCTTCACGGTCGCGGGTATAAATAAGGGTCCAATAAATTGGGTTGAAGATTTTCTTTCAGAGTGGGAACAGAGGGTATTCCTTGATGGCGCTAGTTTCGACAGCGTTCGAGTCACGTCGGGAATTCCTCAGGGAAGTGTAATCGGGCCGTTGCTCTTTTTAATTTTTGTTATCCATTTGAACAGCGAAGTGAAAAGTAAAATTAGGATGTTCGCGGATGACACGGAGGTTCATCGGGAGATATCTGGGGATGAGGATCGTTTTATTCCAGCGCAGGATTTAGATTGCATTACTAAATGGTGTTCTAACTGGGGATTGACACTAAATTATAATAAATGTTCAGTGGTAAATTTCTTTAAAAGATCAACGGGATTTGCTTACAAATTAGCTGGAGGTGACCTAGCAGTAATTGATACGGTAAAATACCTAGGTGTCACATTCACAAAAGACTTAACTTGGGGGACTCACATACGTAGAGTCTGCGGTCAAGCATATAAACAATTGGGATTCATTAGACGCGTTGTCGGCAAAAGTGACTCGAAGGTCAAGGAACGTTGTTATAACGCTCTTGTAAGGCCTCATTTAGAATACGCATGCAGCGCGTGGGATCCGAGTAAAAAAGGCCTCATTCGGGAAATTGAGAAGGTTCAACGCCGGGCAGCCCGTTTTGTAAGAAATTCTTACGATAAAACGCAAAGGGTCACCGAAATGCTCCTGGAGTTGGGGTGGGAATCATTGGAAGAGAGACGATTCAATCCAAGATTGAACTTACTAAATAAATCCAGATCCGCATGCTTCAGCACCGAGGTCTCGCAAATTATTCGTACTCCTAAATACATTGGTGGCTTGGATCATGCATATAAAATTCGAGAAATAGATGCCAGAACTAGCCGACTCAAGGACTCCTTCTTCCCACGGACAATACGGGGTGGCAACTGCAGGGTTATAGATAGCAAAAATTCCACTTGTCACCCTCAGCGTCTAAAAAATAATTAGTTCTACTTAAATGCATGCCCTTCCACTAACCTTGTGTGTTTTGTTATAATAACCCATTCTTTTCGAATTACCTCATTAGTGTTCGGTTCATATGTTTGTAAGTCTCCCTTTCAATCACTGGTCCCTCTCCGCGGGGGGAAAGTCCTGCTACCTGCAACGTTGGGTCGCATTCCCTGCCTTTTACAGTCTCTTCGGGGGGTAGAGTGTTTCGTGTGGCATGTTCATGTGGTGGTGGAGTTTAATATTCCTGCTTGTTGTGTTCTGGCATGCGTGTTGTTGGATGGCTTTCGTGCTGCATCCTGGGGTGTAGTTGTTTATTAATTTATGGTGTGTTTGGATGAGTGTGGGTAGAAGTGATTTTTGCATGAGTGTGCTCGCTGCTGTGGGTGTAATTTTCCATGTTGTTGTATTGCATGTGGTATTGTTCCTTTTTACGGTTGGTGACCTAACACCCCTCGCCACACGCCATTGCGGCGGCTTGCGGGCTATTATGTAGATGTATATGTAGATCCATAATCCCCAGCGTATAAATTCGTCACGTGGAAATTGGAACAGTTAGCAAAGGTGGTCTGCAGTTCCTCGTCTTCTTTATACTGCTGTCCACCAGGCCACAGTTTCAAGTGCAATATGAGGAATCAGACTCTGGATCCAATGTCAAAACTGTAGGATCGGGTCCAAAAATGCGCGACCACTCAACATTTTTTGTTTGCTCTTGATGTTGTTTGGTAAGCATGGTTGGTACTCGCTAAGCAACAAATTTGTGATATTCGAGCTTTTCCATAACAATCATTTTAATAATGGTGCGTCCTACAAGAGGAATTTTATTAGTAGCCAGAGCACTAACCGCCAATCGTCGATCAGACTGAAGTTCTTGGTCCGCTTGTTGAACGACTTGATCGGTCTGGACACTGAGCCTGCCACTCCGCTCTGCGTGGTGCACATTTTTGTGCTGCACTTTTGAAGGGTCGGCACCATTGTCCAAGCTGTACTTTCACTCACTATTGTAGGTCCATACAATGGGCACCATTCCTCATTAATTTGGACAGTTGTCAACCAATTTTGGACACAGCATGCACCAAGAAAATCGCACTACAAAGATTTTCGCGGACATTGTTACCTGAATTCACCGATAAACAAACGACTACTGAATCAAAACAATATATTCAGTGACTTTGGAAACAATCACTAGATGGGGCTGCATTTTTACAACTTAGTTCTAACCCGCTTGCACTGAAATAGAATAAAACTGCACTTACTTTTCAAATATTCCGTGTAATCCTCTCAGAAATACTTTTATAATAATTTTGCAACATCATATACTTTTCTCGCATGGGTATCTCGGAGTCAGTTTTTAACTAGCAGCTCTTTCCAAAGAAATAATATAAAATCTGCACTTGGAGAACAGTGGCACACAATGAAATTAGATGAATGTGCAATTATTAATACAATTCTAGCGTAGAAAACTGACGGGCTGATTATTTGGCAGAGACACTTAGAATATTTGGATTCTTGAATCTTAATATTTCATAAAATCCTTTATCATTTACCTATTTCCTGGGTTGGAAACCCGTTTATCTCTTGAACAAACATATTTTTTTCCATTTCGGAAATCGTACTCTTTTAAATCAAGTCCTTTAACATCTCTGGCTGTGGGTGTTATAATTAAGTATTTCGATTTTTGTTTTCTTCACTTCTTGGTGAAACATCTGGCCACTAATATTTTGACCGAATCTACGGTCACCGTAGGTTGAACCATCGGCAGAGTATTTTCTAATTTCCGTGTAAATTCACAATTTTTTGTTTAATTTCAACACTCAGCTGGATATAAAGAACTTTTGGGCTCATAAAATGGGAATTCATAGTTGATTAAAACATTGAAAAAGTTAGATATTTATCAGCAATTTTAGCTAGGCAAAAATTAGACCAATCACAGCATTTACAGGTAACAGTGACAACGCAAAACACAACAATAGACGACAAGTTCAGTTCGTTGGCAATTATCTTGATGCTCAATCGACGGTCAGAGTCCAACAATTGTCGAACTCAAAGAGTCCACATTGTTGTCGGTGTTGCTGGTTGATGGCCCCCGGAGGGCTGTTCGTCGTGAACGTCTTCCCGGCCCTCCTTAAAGGCCTTTAACCACCTCAAAACTTGTAAGTAGGACAGAGCAGTCCCCGTAAACCTCGCAAATCATTTTGTTCGTCTCCTCAAGAGATTTCATTCAGTTTAGCACAAAACTTAGCAATCGCCTAACGTTGCTCGACCGTCGATTCCATTTTTTTCATGACACGGTCGGCGCGCAGAAGGTTTATAATAACTGACGTCCTGCCGCTTCCACAGCTTGGAGAGCACTGAGACCGGTTTCGCGGCAAAGCTTGGCGTTTTACCACCTTCTCCAAGTAATTTTATCTCAGTTTGACCAATAGGAGTGGCACGGAAAATTTAAATGCATTATTTATGGAACGCCTCCTATGTGTTCACGCTTTATAAGCTTATTCATACCAAATAATTTTCACTTCAATGAACATAAATAACAGAGCCCTTAGATGAATGGGAGAGAAAAAGAGATCTAATGCAGAGGGAATGACTTTATAAAACACATTTTGAAATTCGATTTCCTTGCGAAAGTAGTCATCGAGGAAATGGTGAACGGCTAGTAGGACGCAGTAAATATTCCAGAAATGACGTGCATGGAACAAGGAAAGGCAGAAGCAATGGAACATAAATATGCAGAAATAAGATTTGTATGTGCAAGAGAGTTGAGTAGAGAGTTAGATTAAAACCAACCCTTATGCTCATTAACGGTGACGATGGTATGTAATCATATTATGGATTTGGAATACTTAGTTCTTAGATAAAAAATTCATAGAGCACTTCTACCTCATCTGCTTAACGAGATTGGTTGAGTAATCGCATTCCGGAAATGTAGTTTTTTTCAGGGTAAAAGCGCTTTTTGGTTTATCAGTTATTATCGTTCCGAAGTCCTTTAATGACTTCATATTGCTCTGGATCCGGGTCATACGAGGTGAATGGCAAGCACTCCACGCCCCGAAGTGGACAAGCTGTCTAATTAATTTCGTTGCTATTGTTACCCACAGTTTACTCTAACCTCGAAATTCAATTCGTTAAAACTTCGCGGTGACAAGTCGGCGAAAAAGTTCCTGATTAACTCGGGGTGTTGTTGTCTGATCCATGAGTAGGGTCCTACCAGTTTCAAATTCAATTACAAATTAATAACAAATACATGAAAACAGTTAAATATTAATCTACTTGCTGCTTCAATGTTTTCCCCTGCGCAATTGACAAAAGTAATACGCAACATGTACGCAGATGAGTAGATGGATTAATCTCACTATTGTCATTTGCTAATATCAGCAAAGCAATCTGCCATGAATATTAATTGATACCAACTTCACCACAATTTGGTAAACAGAACAGTTTCAGGCTTAACATAACAGTTTCAGGCTTTTGAATCGAAACCATTGTCGCGTTAAGTGCTAAATCTTTATGTGGACGTGCATAGTTTCTTTCTCTAGCCTCATCACGACTTGGTAAGGCTGATGGATGGTTTGACCGTGAATATATTGGGCGATAAAATCTGCTCCTTTCCATGCAGCTCAAAATCCACCTTGAAATCCATCCATAATGATGCACCATCATGTGCTGAGCGCATCGATTTCTAGGGATTTTTATTAGTGACACGCCATCCAAACTTACGTACCGCTGACCGTGGAGACGAATTAGGATTGTGGTCTGAGAGAACTACAGCCTTAGATTTGTGTACTCTGCCAAAGAGGTAAAAGCTGCCATATGAATCGTATATGAACGCCATCCTCCTGTCGTATATTCTTGAGCTCTTCACTGGTCTTATCATGACACACTTCTATATTTGGAATTATATTCCCAAGTACATTTTGACTGGTTTGAAGACTCATTTTGGCAAGAGTTGCTTCTTATACAAATGATATTGAAAGGCTATTGACATCAACTTTAAAATTCAATAATTCTTAAAGTTAAAACCAGACTAAATAATACTTACCCTTATAAACCCGAATCAACATTACCAAAATTTCATAAATAGAAGGTGCATTCCAGAAGTAATGCAATTAAATTTCTCCCGCTGCTTCTATTCATTATAGTGAGATCAAACCTCTTGGATTAGGTAAGGAACACGCTAAGCTTTGCTGCAAAATCGGTCTCAGTGTTCTCCAAGCTGTGGAAGGGGTAGGACGTCAGTTATTGTAAACCTCTGGGCGTGTCACGAAAGACCAACCGAGCGGAAATTTCAAGTGAACTGGAAAGTGATAACAATGCTCATTGTCTTTTTCGACAGTCAATGAATTGTTCATGAGGACAGTTAACGTTGCCTACTACGTGGATGTACTCGTAAGACTCATCGAACAATGGTTATCAGGACGAGGAAAGACATCTCCGCTACCAGGTAACTCCATCGCAACGCGTCTCGCATACGAGTCCGCGAAACACCAGGTTGCAACGCTACTTCACCTCCCCTATAGTCCTGACGTCGCCACAGCAGACTTCTTTTTGTTCCCTCGGATTGAGTCATCCCTGAAAGGAACTCTGTTTTCGTCCATAGAAGAGATCCCATCAGTCGTGAAGAAGACCTTGCGAGAGGTCCCCGAAGACGCCTTCCAGGGCACATACCGGTCATGGCAGAGTCGCTGAAAAAAATATGTAGAGGCCCAAGGAAAGAGTACTTTGAAGAATTTTAAGTGTTTGTGCAAATCTGTTCAATAAATTAATTCTAAAAATATAAGAATTACTTTTGGAACGCACCCTGTTTATCTCAAAATACTTAAATCTGTATCTATTTTGCCTAAATTATTTTTTGCAAGACATAAAAAGTCTCTTGTAAACATTTTCTTACTATTTTGCATAATTCACGCTACCAAAAACAATCAGCTGAGGACCATTCTTTATTCATCTCGGAGCCGTGTATTTTGGACCCCTTCCTTCGAGTAGCTTGTCTTTAACTGATACTATTTAGTATTCCTACATGAAAAATGTGGGACAAGCACAAAATTACATCTCTCCTTGTTTCGTATTCACATAAAAAACTAATTAAAACGCAAAGGTGGATTTTTGAAAAGCTTTGAATTATTCTTTCGCCGTTAATGTATGGTATGTTGTTTCATTTGCAGCGTGTAGATAGAGGGATAAGAAAACAAAATAATGAACACATTGTAAGGAGCCAGAAGCGATGTGTGTAGAGCTTTATCGAAACGGTATCTCCCCGATAACTCGAGTGCATATTGTTATCTTTTAATATCGTAATTAACCGTCTTAACATAAATTAACGTTATGCGAGGCATATTCATCCAGTGAGGGCCATTTGCTTATATTTAAATACTGGCGCTTCAGAACAGTTTTACTCCTGCAGCGCCATCTACTGATTCATTGAGAAGCTATAGCAGCATTTGTTTTGTTTCAGGAGTCATTTGCTTGTCCGTGCATACAAACAACAATGTCCACGACAATCGTTCATCCCGCCAGCTCTGAAGTGCGTTCTGTCGCACGATTCTTGTATGCAAAAGGATTGTAGGCTGCTAAAATTCATCGGGGGTTATACGTAGTTTATGGACCTACAGTTATGAGTGAAGGAAAGGTTAGACAATGGTGCCATGATTTTAAAAATGGACGAGCAAATGTCCATGGCGAAGAAGCAAAATGGCAGACAAAGTGGAAGTGAAATTGTTTTGCAAGAGGAACAAAAACTGCGATGTGATCGTCGATTGACGATTAATGGTCTGGCTGAACAATTTCTTCAACTTGGACGCACCACTGTCTGCAATATTATCGCGGATAACCTCGGATACCACAAATTGTGTGCAAGGTGGATACCAAAAAAGCTCACCGACCACCACAAAGAGCAAAAAATTTCCAGTGGACGAAAGTTTTTGGGCTCCCCACCCCCACTGTACAGTCTTGACCTTGTACCTAGCAACTACTTCCTCTTCTTGCACTTGAAACAGTGGATCGGGGGACAACGTTTCGAAACCGAAGAGGAATTCAAGAACGGCGTTGTCAACTGGTTCAACTCTCAGGCGGCGGGCTTCTATGCAGAGGGGTTAAACAAGCTGGTGCAGCGGTACGAAAAATGCTTAGAAGGGAACGGCAATAATGTAAAGAATTGAAGTAGGTTTGTAGCTAACCAAAAGTGCCAATAAAAAGCATTTCATATGAGTACATTTTTTCCTGTGACCAAAAGGCCCTTATTTTATGAGCATGCCTCGTTGAATGGATGACTGCTGTGGAAAAACGAGTACATTGGTGTATATGAACATTAAGTGTAATCAGGTTAGCTTTGTATGCTTCGCGAATTTTGAATCTCGACTGTTTAGAATGGCCAAAATTAATGGAAATGTATCGTTATATGGGATAAGAGTGGAGTGATAGTTGAATTGTTCAAAACATTTGCTGCATTTAAGTCACAAGGAACGAACGGTAGCCAAGGGAGTGTATCAATAGTGGTAGTATTATGCAGTGGAGTGAGACAGAGGTGCGCGTACTCGCCGATATTCGCTGGGGGAAAACATTTGAAAAAACAGCAGGAGGAATCTCTTTCTATGCTAACCTTAACGAAGGTCATCGTTGAAATTGCTTGAGCTGGTAATTAAAGTGAGTGGCGAGATAATTACTCAGCAACGTTTGTATATTAGCAAAACAGTGAGTGGGGCAGCCAACGGATTGCAGTTATTATTGAGTTCTTTAGAGGATAAATTTGAGAGTCATATGGAAACGGTTGACAAAAGATAATAAAAGCAATGCAATTCTCGAGAGGTAGAAGAGCTAAATACTAAAAAAAGGAAGGAATGTATTAGAGCCGGCGGTAGAGTACATTAATTGGAGGGGGGATATTGCAGAGGAATGAGAGCAGGGCAGTGAGGTCATTGGGACAAGAATTACGTCGAAAAAAGAGATATTCGAAGAATGAAGAGAATTGATGCCGGGTCCACTGAGTGAAGGTGTGATTTAAAAGATTGAAAAAGACTAATTTGAAGCATAGCATTTTATGGGTGTGAAAATTGGTCTTTGAAGTAGGAGGATGAGTGCAGATTAGAGAATTTTTGAATATTGGATGTGGCGGCTGAAGGAAATAAATTGGACCAATAAAATAAAAAGCGCTGCAGTCAAGGTAGAGCAGTCAAAGAGTGCGGTAGGGAGTTGCTGGGGAATATCCGAAAGAGGCAGAGAAATAGGATGGAGAAAATAAAGACAGTTAGTGGAATGTCGGATGGCGTGATGTAAGGGAGAATTTGTTTCTTAGGGGTAACTTTATGGAACTTGCATAAAATATTGAAATGAAATGAAAAAATTGACTTGGTAATTCCACACACTTTTGTGTGTGGAAAGTGTATGAAATTACAAAGTCAATTAATTCATTTCATGTACATATAAGGGAGAATGTTGGGTAAACAGGGCAGAGACAGAAAGAGATGAGACTTCTAATCGAGGTGAATTCAAGAAGTGAATAACTGGAAGAAAACAAAATTAACTTTAACAGCAAACAGCCATAATAGATAATCCAATATTTGCATTTCATATGTAAAATAGCCTGAATGTGAATTTTTCATGCCTCTAGCACATTATGTTCGTAGCTGTGGTCAAATAACGCCTTTTTTTAAGGTAATCTACCGGTTAAGGTACATCTACATAATACCCCGCAAGCCGCCGCAAGGGCGTGTGGCGGGGGGTGTGAGGTCACCGAAAGGTAGGTTTTGGATGGACACAACTACCAAACAAATATTTTATTACTCCTAACAAAACACAAAATCCATCATCCTACTCTATATCAGGTCTCTCTTCATCTCTGATTACTTTCATCCTCCCCTCATCCCGTTCAACATTCCTATCCTGTTCCTTCCCTTTCCCCTTTTGCCCAACATTCTCCCCTCTATCACAGTCTTCAACATCCCACTGCCTGTCAACACCCCTTCATCCCCTTTTCCTGCCTCCATAGGATTTCTCCTAACAAACCCCTCTCTTCGCCCACGATACCAAGTACTTCCTCATTTGTTTTCTTCGCTGTCCATTTCACCTTCTCCATTCTTCTCCACACCCACATTTCAAAAGCCTCCAATCTACGTCTATCCTCCTGCTTTAATGACCACATTTCCGCGCCGTACATAGCTACGCACCATATCAAAGTTTTTACGAGTCTTTCCTTAACATCCTTACTCAACGTCCCTGTCATCAACTCCCTCCTCCTTGTGAAAGGCTCTTTGCCTAGCGCAATTCTTCTCCCTAGGTCCCTACTACTTTGACCGTGTTGGTCCAAAACACTTCCGAGATACGTAAACTGTTCTACCTGCTCTAGTTTTTGCCCTCCTATTTAAATGTTTAGCTTAGCCTTTTTTCTTTCTAGAAAATCGCATAACCTTTGTTTTATTAATATTGATTCTCATCCCATACCGGTCGCACTGAATTTCCAATTCACTCGGCAATGCTTGCAGCCCCTTGGCTGACTGACAAACTAAAGCTTGGTCATCAGCACACCTAACTGATTTTACGAATTCCCCGCCCACTTTCATTCCTACCTCCAGTTCTTCCCATGCCTCTTTGATCATTTCCTCTGCATACAGGTTGAACAGCAACGGTGATAATGGGCAACCCTGCCTTACACCCCTTCCTAACACTGCCCATCCCGACTCCCCGCTTCCCACCCGCACCTGAGCAGTCTGAGACATATACAGGTTGCGGATTAGCCTCCTCTCCCTCCAATCTATTCCTATTTTCTGCAATATACTCATTAGTGTTTCCCAGTTCACTCTATCAAAAGCTTTTTCGAAATCTACGAAACAGGCAAATACCTCCTGGTTGTGTTCTATATTCCTCTCGATTAATAATCTCATTACTGCAATTGCATCACGCGTACCTCTCCCCTTCCTAAACCCAAACTGATCATCCCCTAAGTAATCATTTGCCCTACCCTCTACCCTTTTGTTTATGATCCTGAGAACAAGTTTAGCTGCGCGGGATATCAAACTAATTGTCCTATAGTCCTCACATGATGTGGCCTTTACCTTTTTCGGAATAGGAACTAAAACTGATCTCATAAAGTCTTCCGGCCAGTTTCCCTCCGCATAAATACTACGGATCAGCCCATATAGCCTCTTCCTCCCACATTTTCCCAATCATTGCAAACTTCCGCAGGAATGTTATCCACCCCTACGGCCTTACTTAGCTTCATATCCCTTAATGCCCTTTCTATCTCCTTGTCTAGTATGCCTGGACCTAAGCTGTCTTCCTCTACGTCATATTCTTTTTCAATGACTAAATTTGTTTGTCTAAGTTCTTTACTATACAGTTCTTCTATATACTCCTTCCATCTCTCTTGGATCTTTCCTGCGTCAACTATTACCTTACCCGCCTTATCTCTAACTGCTATCGTTGATCTCCCTTTCTTATTTCCCGATAAAGATTTAAATTTGCTGTACAGCACACCGATTTCACCTTTCCTCTGCAGACTTTCCGTATCCTCGCACTGCGTCTTTCACCATGCTTCTTTTGCTTTATTTGTTGCCCACCTCAATTTGTTGTTCAATTCTTTGTACTTCATGTCGCCTAATTCTGTATTTATATTCTTCCATTTTCGCCGCTCATCCATCTTTGTAATCATCTCATCCGTGATCCATGGTGTCCTAGTCCTTTTAGCGTTAACGGTTCCAATAGTGTATTTTGCGGCTTTAGACAACCCTTTCTTGATACTTTTCCATTTTTCTTCGATAGTACTTAGCTCTTTATCATCCTCAATTATTTCCTCTACCGCCTGTTAGTATTCCTTCCTTTTCAACCCATTTAATGCTTCTACATTCCATTTTCTGACTCGCATTTTTCTGACCTGCCTTACCTTTTTGAAACGGACGCTAAATTTCATAACAACTAATTTGTGGTCAGAGTCCACATCCGCTCCCGGGAAGCTGTGCGAATTTATCACACTGCTTCTAAACTGTGTTTAACCAGGATATAATCTAGCTGATACCTCTCTGAGTCCCTTAGCATTTTCCATGTATACCTGCGGCTTTTGTGGTGTCTAAGCCAAGTGTTGGTGATGACTAACCCCTGTCGCCTGCAGAACTCAACTTCTTTCTCCCCCCGGTCATTCCTCGTGCCTAAACCGTAGTCCCCCACCTCATCACCATCTCTTCCTTCGCCTACCGTCGCATTCCAATCCCCCATCACTATCAAATGTTTCCCTGCAGGAACACACGCGATTAGGTCCTCTAACTGATCGTATATTCTATCGACCTCTTCTTTCTTATGGTTGCTCGGTGGCATGTATACCTGAATAATAACCAAGTTCGTCGGTTCTGCTTTTATCTCTACTAGTAGTATTCCATCCGTTACCTGCTCTATGTTGACTACGCTTCTTCCTACCTTTTCATATAATACTATGGCAACCTCTCGTTAGCTCTTGTCCCCACCGCTGTATATTATTCTACAATTATCACTCCATTTATATCCGCTATCCTTCCATCTCACCTCGCATAGGCCTAAAATATCTATTTTTCCCCTTTCCATCTTTCGTTCAACATTCTCCAATTTCCCTGTCCTCATCATTGTCCTAGCATTCCACGTTCCTATTCTAACTAATGTGGTCTTCTTCTCCTGCGTCTTCTGTCCTGCTGATGCTGGTTTTCCCTTGCAAAGGTTTCGTTGGAATGACGACCGCGGAAGCCTTTCCTCCTCCGCTGCCGGTCACGACACACGTCCGATTGGGCCGAGCGCCGTAGTTGCTAGGACTCAAAATCTCTGTATTTTCCATCATATTTTTCTTGGGAATGATAATTGAGGTGGTTTTTCGTTACCTTCCTCAATAGTGTTTTTAACGTGACACCATCACTTACTGGCCGCCCCACTGGGGTCAGACGCCATTGCGGCGGCGCCACTGAGGAACAGATGCTGCGTGGACTACCTTTCGTCTGGCTCCTAACCTTCGACCTATCTGGCATGGGTGACTCTACCAGGAGCACTAATTATTACTCCCGCAAGCACAGCTCTAGGGGTCATCGGAACGCACAAGCCCTTCCACCACGTCAAGGTTGTAGTCCGGGGAGGGAGAACGCCTTTATGAAGAAGTATTTGGTTTTCCTAGGGGACAATATTGTGTAGTTGAGGTCAACTGCAACAAAAAGCCCTCCCTAACGTTTCCTTTCCTGTTTAAAGTAGGTGCAATTTTTGCAAATACTAAATTAAGTCGTGAAATGAAACTCGGAAAAAATGAATAACAGGGTACTGACTTGAAATACTTTGATACTAAAGAGATTTGAAAAGGACAACATTGAAAAATGACACTCATAATTGTTACTTCTAAAAGTAAAGATGTAATATATCCTAATAGAAATCATCGCTTTTTGACAATTGCAACTCAAGGCGAACCCTAAACATTCCCTGACGCATTCCCCCCAAAACAGTTGCGTAGGGCGAAGGACACGCAAGGGAGATTATTGTGTGAGGGGCCTTAAATCCTATCATAGAAACACTATCTGAAGCAAAAACTGTGTCTTTGACATAAACGTATGAGTGATGGTCCTTAGGCTGAACAATTTTATCGATAAAAATAAGAAAAAGTATGATATTTGGGTTTATGAGCTACATCTACATCTACATCTACTTAATACCCCGCAAGCCGCCGCAAGGGCGTGTGGAAAGGGGGTGTTAGGACACCGCCCGTAATTTAGAAAAGAAAAAGAAAAAAACCCGCATGCAATAACCACAAAATCATACATCCCCAAAAAAAAATATGGCATACATTCATGCATGAACAGTTACACCCCACACACATGCAAACACTCAAACTACATCTTACATACACATGCACCTGAAAGTATACCTGACATCTTTGAAGTGTTTAGCTTTGCTCCGACTTGTAAATTCCATGTTTTCAATATTTCTAAAGTGACTTCGGTTTCTTACTATTATAATTTCTGATTGTTCGGAGAAAGAATGAGTATTTGTACCGATCTGTCCTGGAATCTATCTCCCTTAGTTTATCTTTGTGGTCTGATCTACCTAAGTAGTGTGGGGCCATTATAATTCCTTCAGTGTCATAGTTAAACTCGTTTGTTCTGCACCTTTCTAAAAGTCTAAGCCTCGCTTGTTCTCTCCGCACTTCAAGTGGTTCCCAGCCTAAATCCCCTAAGAGATCTGTCACACTTGTGTTCTTATCATAACAATTTTTAATGAATCATGCGGATTTTCTCTGGACTTTATCTAATACATATATCCTGTGATACTGAATATTGGGGCTTGATTTAAAAAAAATCTTTGTACAGCCTTAATTTCTTTTAACCTGCCCAAATCTAAAGGAACTTAGGCGAGCTGAGTGTGTTGACAATGCAAGTGAAGTTATTACATTGTCAATCCTTGCATGATTCATCCGTTGAAACCAAAACAATCAATGTAGGGGGCAGAAATCCCTTCCGTGCCAGTGGATCGTGCAGAGCGCACAGCTGCATGCCGAAACACTCTTTATCGGAAGATCCCTGTCCGTGAAATTACCGCTCGCGATGTCTGATACTTCAGCCAAGACGATCGTAAGCCCGCCCCCTCCCCCTAGGACGCCTCCATTCCCCTTTCCTCTCCCAAACATCCCCACGGGAGAACCCCTCGTAAAATTGCAGACATTTAGAGGCCGTTTGTATGAGTGAGCGATGGGGAGGTGGAAGGAGGAGATCCGAGACTCTCTCCATGTGAACTTGTGAGTGTGCGTTTGTGTGTATGAGTTTTTACTTTTCTGAACCTTTTAGCCGTCGACGGAAACCCGTCCATCCTAACTCGCGTGATCCCCCGACTTTTCGGCCTCTCCGCGGCTCTTTCGCCACGCCATTCGTATCCCTTTCCCTTACCTTACCCCCCTCCGGCCCCCTCCCAACCCCCCCCCCCCCTTCCGACCCAACGGGTGCGACCCCTGCCCACCCCACCATCCCCGCCGTTCCTCCGCGTCCACAGCGCGACTCCCATCATTCCCCGCAAAGACCTCGCTCGATTCCTCCATTATTGCCGAAGCTCACGACTCACTCACTCTGGGCGTGTGAGAGAGGTTGGGGTTGGGGCGGAGCGCAGTACTGAGCGCTTTCCGTCGGGACTTAATTCTCAAACCGTTGCGGGAGCCAAATCCCATTCCGGAAGTCTACATTTAATGCCCGGGACGTGTCGCCATTTTCCGTGACACTTTTCGTGAGGACCCCTCCTCTCCTCCGCCGGCGGATTCCTACGGGTTAGGCTAAGAGAGGGGTGGGGACGAAAGGGAGTCGCTGGGGGCGGTTGAGGAGGTCAGCCTCCCGTGGACGAAAAGGACCGGGGGTGCGGGGGCCAGGGCACGGGGGGGGAGCGAGAGAGAGAAAGGTGGAAGGCGACTCCTTTGCAAGGCAATTGGTAGTCACCCTCGTCCCCTTTCTCGACCGCCCCCAGGGATCCTCCGACTCCTTTCTCTTTCTTGCTGTTGCTCCCCTCCACACGATTAGCCTTCCGCCCCCCACTCTGGTGTGTGCCCGCCGCCGTCAGCGCCGAGGGGATTAAATCCCTTCGCTAAATTTTCTATTACAGCGCCGTCGTGGCCTTCCTCCTCCCCCTCCTCCTTTCCATTTTGACGACAGAAGGCACTCTCCCCCTCCCCCGACCCCGCCCCCACTTGCCCTCCCCCCACTTGCCCCATCTTCAGAGGCAGCGAATCAATTCCGTGTCGCTCGAGCCTGCCTTCTCTCCGTATGGGATTCCCACTCAATATTCAGTGGATCCAATTATTTAGTCTTCTGTCGAAAATGCTCCTTTTAACGAATGCGGAAAACTCTAAAATAATTAATAAGCTATCGCAATCTCCAATTGTCTTCTCTATGGAATACGCCTTTTGTGTTCCACCTGAACGAAATGAGCCAACGATATTGTCAACTCACTGCACGGTTTCATTTGTTGTGATCTTCAGCAAATTTGACAATAATCCATTGTGAGAATAATCCTTTCAAGAAAAAAACATTCCTTTGAAACAAAACCCTACTGCTACGAAGGTAAAATGATTGCGATCCTGAATATTAAGGTTTTTATGTAATTTTTTTTATAGATTTTATTTTGTGCGAATGAAGGTTTTCTATGGACTTATAAAACTTTCAATCAATCTTTTTAACTTATAATATGTCTATATAGTTCATGATTTGTGTGTTTTCATATGTGTGGGGTGTAAGGTCTTTTGCATGAACGTATACCATGTTTTGTTTGTGGACTGTATACATTTGTGGTTTTTGCATGCGGTATTTATTCTTAATTGCGGGTGGTGCCCTAACAGCCCCCGCCACACGCCCTTGCGGCGGTTTGCGGTGTATTAAGTATATGTGTATGCATGTTTCTTTGAGAGAGATGTACATAATATGATTTTATTAATGTATTTAGATCGTCTAGAGTTTAATCTCATTCATCGCACCCCAAATTTCGTTCATCTTACGTTTTCCATGTTTTAGAAGTTTTTGGACATAGTCTTGTTTGATATTTTGACCACAATGCTTGCTTCATATTTTAGCATTCTCTCACCAGCTAGCTTCCTTAATTCATCTGTCTACTCATACCTCAAGTATTCATTTACTAAGACCTAATTGTCCAAAATGATTCATTTCATAATATATTTCTTCTGCTGTTCGTACAAAAGTTCTAATTCCTATCCAAATTGGAGGACGCCAATTATCGCCAACGAAGCAATGATAAAAAGGTTCGCGCACAACTTGCTTATGATGGAGATGTCATTTTGTATTCAGAGAGGGAAGGGTGTGCCTAATCCTCGAGGAGTGATTGATTCGATGAGTGGAAAGAATTTAACACGAAAATAGATTTTTTCTCTTTATTTCTTGAATTTTGAGATAGCGATTCGTAGAGTACATTTGACATGTTGATCGTTGTTGGGAGCGGATTGGAGGAATAGAGGACTTATCGGCCAGGGAGAAAATGGGGTGAGCGGGGATAGGATTTTATCATCCGTATTATTGAACTAATAAGCGGAGAAACACTATGACCAAGAGGAACGGAAAGAGTCAGAGGTAGGAATATCTGTGAGCGGATATGATTAGAATCGTATGATTCGTGAAAAATAAAGCTCTGTCAGACCGTCATCCAAGAGATTACAGTCACTCCAGAGTGTGTCAAAGCATCGTATGTGCGGGTTGTTAATTGAGCATAAGGTCCCTAGTGTGGTAAGACTAATATAATACAGAACGGAACAGTTGAGCGGTCAATTATTTAGCGAAAATTGCTGAGAAATATGATATTTATACATGTGCAAAAACTACGTAATTAGATGAATGAAATTACATAAATCGATACACATGGCTAGTTTGAAAAGCATCGCGAAATTTCTCTGAAAAGTAGATTTTTCAGATATTGCTAAAATACCTAAAAATTCTTCATAATATATCCTTTGAGCGTTGACACTTATTTGCCAGCGGCTTTTTCACGACTCGAAGGCTCCCCGGTAGGAGGGTTCCGAAAGGTCCTTAAGGATACGCGTGCAAGCTTCTTTGGCGGCAAAAGGTCCCATAGTCTGAGGGATAATTTCCCTCTATGAATAGGGAATTGACTGCTGGTGGCAAGTCAGGACTCTAAGGAAGTTGGGGAATTGTTGCGATGTCATTGCAGAAGGTCTTCGCAAGCAGACACTCAACTCTGCTTTTGCTTGTCCGACCAAAGATCTTCGGGACGAGTTTAGCGCAGATATTTCGCATCAACAAAGTTTCAGTGGTAATGGCGTGTGCGCTATAATCTTATCAATGCCAATACGATCTGCAAATCATTCGCACACTCAACCGATGGTCTGAGTTTAGCACTTCACGCACACACGTCAGGAAAAAATTGTCAGTGATACTTTTTATACAAACCTTGTGCATGCGTTACGATTCTATTGGTTAGAGGGTATTATATTTGTTACATCATTCGTATTATATTTATTTCCATCGTTGTCATTTTAATTTTTCTCCTCGAAGTCTCGGTGTGTGTCCGGCTATTCTTGTCCCTTCTGCCTTATCATCTACCATCATAGCCTTTCAGAAATTTAAATATTAATAAAACTACCTTTTCCGTCTCAGTGGTGTCATTGAAACCATGAGTGCCCAGGCCCACTGGGTCGTGCGTTAGGCTCACAAATCAGCACTTTCGTACATCGCGACTATCTCCGTGCGAATAAATCAAATCTTCGTGTTACTTTCAAAGGCCGGCGTAGGACTTTCATTAGAGGTTTTGTGAAGGATGCGATAATTAAGGGGGGAAACATGGCAAAAAGAGCTCAAAAAACTTTGTACCAAGGAATTATGGATGTAAATAGGGGCGTGGAGGAGAGGGGGAGGGGGGTGAGGAGCGGTTGGGGTCAGGGGGGGTTGGATCCGATGAGCAATCGGTTGTAGCCGAGGGGAGTTGTGGTTCATGTTTTTGCCTCTTTGCCCTTTTCGCCACATGTCAAATGTCATTCCTTCTCTTGTAGGTCCTACGGTCCAAAGGATTGTGTTTAAAAATGATAAGCAAAGCAACATTCGTTACTTCAGCACTAAGTTTTTTTGCGAAATTGATCAGTATTGATTGTAGTAGATATGTTTCATGTTTTAAGCCAACGCGTAATCCGTGGGTGGATTTCCCCTCTTGTAATTTCTCCGGTGGAAAGTAATTTTGAGCAGCGCTTTTGAGGCTGAGGAAGAAAGAATTGCGTACCCAGACGTGAAAATTGATTGAATTTTTTCCTTCGTGTTGATGGAATGAGCAACTGACTCTCCCCGTCCCCATCCTAGGAATTGAAACAGAACTAGAACTCTTAAATGAAATTAACTGGATTTTATCAATGTGATAATTGAAACGTTAACAGATGTACGCCAGGTTTTTATTCCAATGACCATTAAATTGAGGTGTATCTTAGCAACTCATGTCCTTTCCACAACTTTATTCCAGAAAAATAAATAAATAAATAAATAGATAAATCGAGAAATTAAAGTTTAAGAAAAATTTATTAGAATACAGTAAAAGATTTCCACTATAAATTCTTCTACATATATAAGTATCTGGGTGCAGGGCAGGGGAGTGAGATTGGGAGGGTTGTGACCGCAGCGAGGGATGGCAGCAGAACACACCGATGGGAGAAGAAAACTCGCCGGGTTTCGACGCCGGAGATATGAGCTCGAAGGGTGCCCTTGACCCGTCTCGTCCTCCGCTTCCCTCCGTCTCTTCATTTTGCCGTCCCCGGTGGCGGCGGGGTAACCTGCCAACAAGAGGTCACGGGTTCCATTTCAGCCCAGGTGGACTTTCCTCCAACTGTGAGCTGCATGTAATTTTCTTCAATGTTAAATGTCAAAGGGTTAGATGGAAGAAGAGACTGTAAGTCTCATCCTCGCCCAATTGAGCCGATATATAAAAATGAATAAATATTTATGTGCATGTATATATATATATATATATATATATATATATATATATATATATATATATATATGTATATATATATATATATATATATATATATATATATATATATATATATATATATATATATATATATATATATATATATATAGAATATAGAAACACAAAAAAAGAAGAACACTCACACGTTATTTCTTGATATTTCGACGGAAACAATCCGTCTTCCTCTGAAGATATAGAAGTAATGCATTACTTCTATATCTTCAGAGGAAGACGGATTGTTTCCGTCGAAATATCAAGAAATAACGTGTGAGTGTTCTTCTTTTTTTGTGTTTCTATATTGTGTGTTACTGTGTATTGTACTATTCGGCACTTCCGTGTTACGTCTACGAAAGCATATATATATATATATATATATATATATATATATATATATATATATATATATATATATATATATATATATATATATGTGTGTGTGTGTGTGTGTGTGTGTGTGTGTGTGTGTATGTGTGTGGGTCGCGGTAGTCCAGTGGGTAGAGCGTTGGACTGCTGATCGGAGGGTCCCGGGTTCGATTCCCGGTCACTCTGGGCACCTGCAGCTCCACACAAGCTAAAGTGATTTTTCGGGAACCAGGTCTTCTTGGGAAACCATAACCGTCACAGGGAAAGGAACTGGCCCCCCTACCCTGATGTGTGAATTTCACACGCCGTATAGGGCTTAGTACTGGATGAACTCTACCATCACCTACCAAACCGACCTTCGGGTTGATCACTGTGTCTATGGTTTATGGTTATAAATATATATATATATATACCTACCTATATATATTGTATTATATATATATATATATATATATATATATATATATACACACACACATATTGTATTGTATATATATACATACACACACACACACATATATATATATAATATAACCGTGCATTTTTTGCATTAATATTATATATATATATTTTTTTTAAGGTAATCTACCAGTTAAGGTAGGTTTTTGGATGGACACAACTACCAAACAAATATTTTATTACTCCTAACAAAACACAAAATCCATCATCCTACTCTATATCAGGTCCCTCTTCATCTCTGAGTACTTTCTTCCTCCCTTCATCCCGTCCAACATCCCTATCCTGTTCCTTCCCTTTCCTCTTTTGCCCAACATTCTACCCTCTATCACAGTCTTCAACATCCCACTCCCGGTCAACACCCCCTTCATCCACTTTTCCTGCCTCCAAAGGATTGCTCCCAACAAACCCCTCTCTTCGCCCACCATACCAAGTACTTCCTCATTTGTTTTCTTCTCTATCCATTTCGCCTTCTTCATTCTTCTCCACACCCACATTTCAAAAGCCTCCAATCTACGTCTATCCTCCTGCTTTAATGACCACGTTTCCGCACCGTACATAGCTACGCTCCATATCAAAGTTTTTACTAGTCTTTTCTTAACATCCTTACTCAAAGTCCCTGCCATCAACTCCCTCCTCCTTGTGAAAGCCTCTTTGAATAGCGCAATTCTTCTCCTTGCGTCCCTACTACTTTGACCCTGTTGGTCCAAAACACTACCGAGATTAGTAAACTGTTCTACCTGTTCTAGTTTGTGCCCTCTTATTTTAATGTAAAGCTTAGCCTTTTTCTTTCTAGAAAAGCTTGGTCATCAGCAAAACTAACTGATTTTACGAATTCCCCGCCCACCTTCATTCCTACCTCCAATTCTTCCCATGCCTCTTTAATCATTTCTTCTGCGTACAGGTTGAACAGCAACGGTGATAATGGGCAACCCTGCCTTACACCCCTTCCTAACACTGCCCATCCTCACTCCCCGTTTCCCACCCTCACCTGAGCAGTCTGAGACATGTACAGGTTGCGGATTAGCCTCCTTTCCCTCCAATCTATTCCTATTTTCTGCAATATACTCATTAGTTTTTCCCAATTTACTCTATCAAACGCTTTTTCGAAATCTACGAAACAGGCAAATACCTCCTGGTTGTGTTCTATATTTCTCTCGATTAATAATCTCATTACTGCAATGGCATCACGCGTACCTCTCCCCTTCCCAAACCCAAACTGATCATCCCCTAAGTAATCATTTGCCCTACTCTCTATCCTTTTGTTTATGATCCTATTATATATAATATTAAAGCAAATAAATAAATATGTATGTATAAATAAATGCATACATTTTGAAGTTTTTGGTATTTGTCACAAAGTGGCTTTTGTTTGTGTGCCTTTTCATACGCCTGCCAGCTTTAGCGCATCAGATTCCAGGAAACGGAAACGTTTGAATAAAAATGTTAAAAATAATTTTTACTCTATGTAGGTTCTTTTCCTAAATACTTGAGATGGCATTCAAAAAGGAATGGAAACATTTCGTAAATATCAATTGGGAATAAAAGAAACACCCAACCAACCATTTATGTACTGCCCAATTCTCGCAAAAATATGAGACCCATCGAAGAGCATCCTGTGCCCTGGTTTTGTCGTCATACCCTTAGCGCGCCTGAATTCATCCAATGACTTACCTTAGGCACCCTTTTGTGACCCGTCAGCCCGATCTCAATTGAATATTTTGTTTTTCCTTCATAGCAAAAGCCAAAAGTTCATTGAGCATCATATCAAATTAACAATATCTTGAATAAGTTGTGAGTATTATTCTTTACTCACGTTAGTTAATGTGACGAAGTCGCCACGAACATATGAATCCAATCAAATACTATTTTTTATACGAATACTGATGAGATAAAAATTGGAAAATTTTAATGAAAGTGAGAATTTTTAAGTTAATATATAGACGATGAATGAAAAAATAAACGACTAATATACATTTAAAAAATTCATTTAAGGTATTTTAGTTGAATAACCTTAGGTAGCAACTTGGGTGCAGATTGTAGTTTAGTTTTGGCATAGTACACGAGGTGTGTTCAGAAAATAATGGGAATTTTTAAATTTCGCGGGTTTGGAGAGTCCGATTGACAAAATGTTAAATATGATGCTGGCATACATGACCCTAAAGTATGATAAAATGTTCAGCTATTTCATGATAAAATTCATTGTTTATACTTTGTCTGTGGCAGCCGCCGCTAAAGGTAGACGTGTTTTTATGGGCCCGGCGACTTTCGTTTGTTAAAAAAATGGATCAAAGGAATTGTATCAAATTTTGCGTAAAAAAATGAAATAAAGGGTAACAAAGTGTTTGACCTGCGAACAAAGTCCTACTGAGGTGAGTCTGCTATGAGTAAAACAACAGTTTACGAGTTGTTTAAGGGTTTCCAAGATGTCCTCGAAGACGCGCTGAAGATGACGAACGCCCCAGCCAACGCCAACAACCGATTGAAACGTGGAAAAATTGTGAGAAATAGTTATGAATGATCTTAGAATCACAATCAGAGAAGTCAGTGATGATTTTGGCACGTTAATTGACTCATTCCATGAAATCTATCGGAATCTTTTGGGTATGAAACGCGTGACAGCAAAATTAGTTCCAAAGCTGTTGGATTCTGAACAAAAACAGCGGCGAATGAAAGTTAATTAGGGGTCACTAAATGAAGTCAACGAAAATCTAGAACTACTGAAACGTGTTATAACAGGTGACGAAACATTCGGTCGACGGATATGACGTCGAAACTACGGCTTGATGAAAATTCTTTGATCCTTTTTTTAACAAATGAAAACCGCCGAGCTTATAAAAAACACGTCTAACCTTTGCGGTTCTGCCTAAGACAAAGTATAAACAATGATTACGGCTGAAAATGTCGTCATACTTTACGGGCATTTATATGAAAATAATTTTTAAAAACTTTTGAAAATCAGACTCTCCAAACCCGGGAAATTTAAATATTCCCGTCATGTCCTGAACACAAATTGCAAATTATCAGATTCCATTCTGGTCCATGTTTAATGAGGTTCAACCAAAATTGGAAAACATTCTAAAAGTGTTTTTTCCGCCACTCTATTTTTTTTAATGCAAGCAGTTCTTGTTGAGCGATGAACATTTCAACTGTGTATAGTGTAATCGGCGAGAGAAAGAGAGAGAGAGAGAGAATGGATTAAATAGCATGAATGGTAATTAGGTTCATGAGTTGAGGCGAAAGGCATATCAGGATGAAAGGGGGCCTGGCAATGACGGGGGGAGGGGGCAGAGAGACATCATGGGGGCCACGGAGAGCGAGGGTGAGGAGTTGATTCTCGTCAGGTGGAATCGGGAGAGCGGACGCCGGAGTTCAGACCAACGGGGGCCGGAGGGCGGGTGATCCGCGACCCCCTCCAATCTGTACTCCCCCACCCAGCCGCACCCGTTTCCCTCGCTATTCCGCCCGTTTTCTGCATTGTCTTCCTTCCTCTTTTATCCCGCTCGGGAGAAGCGAGAGAGATGACTGGGACAAGGTCGCCGCGCGCATCCCTTCCCGTGACCCCCTTGCCCTCCATCCGATCCCGAAACTTCTATTGTCTCGTGGGAGGGAACCGGGCTGGCATCTCGCGTGTGGGCGGCCCTCCCTTGCACCGCCCCCGTGGTTGGTTGTGTGTGGGAGTGGTGTTCTGTGTCGGTGGCCGCGGAGCCGGAAGTCGCCGGCATCGGTCGAGAGACAATGAGCGAAAGAGAAGATAAGGGAGCAGGGGTCATGATAAACCCTCGCGGGGGTATGCTCCTGGCTGGAGGGAGTGGGGGGGGGTGCATTGAAGGGTTTCGCCGTGAACGCGGCCTGGCTTGGCGGATCGGCGGCTGATCGATTGCCGCCGTGCACACACTCACCTCCGGCGTGGGGCGACGGGGGAGGCTTCTGCACCGGCCTCCCGAGTTTGCGGTTGTTTAACATGCCAGCGTGCTCCGTTTGCGCGGAGGACGTGGTCGATGATGCAAAACATGCCGTGTTTTACGAATAGGTATTCAGTGCCTACGGCGAAGTAAGTGTGCTTTAGGGGTTCTTATGCGATAAAAAATAAATAATGTATGCTTATCGTTGATTGGCATTAGGTTTCCAGTAAAACGTACAATAATTCAATTCAATTTTAAATATGTTCTTTAAATCTTTATTAGATTTTTGAAAGTTACATTGTAATAAAAATAACATAACGAACTAAACACTGGTATATGATAATTTTACCACAGTATTATCACTTGATATTTTTAAAATTATATTATTATTCTTAAACCCTAGTTTTAAAAATATTTTTGCATTCACTACGCGTATTAAATGATTCACTCTCCTACAATTTCATTTATATAAAAATGTTCAAACCTTCTCGTATTATTACATTTTGAGCAATCCACATGTAACTGAATGTTTTCATTAGAATAGTCGCCAAAATGATTTTTAAAATTTGCCGTATCACACTCAATTCTTACTTCGAGTATCAGTCAAAGATGATAGAAGACCGGCATTCTCTCCCTCCATTTTTGTCCATCCAGCAGCAATTGATCACTCCTTTCTATTAAACTGGACACAATTGATTATTTATTATTTGAAATCGCAAAACGCAACTTGACTCAGAATTACTTTTATTTGTAGTAACCAATATCCAAAAGTGGAAAATGGAAAAATCGTTTATATTCATAAATTATACGAAATAAAAATTAATTTTTTTTTCATAATATTGACGAAAATAATGACAATAAAATCAGCAAATAAAAAATCATACTCTTATTTAAGAGGTTTTGGTTTTAAGCGGACATAACAAGTTTTACAAGAAATTAACGTATAAGCTTATATTAAAAAAATGTTTTTTTAATGTAGGATTTTTCCCTAGTAATTTTTTACCGTAGCAACAAATTTACCATACGTTTTCCTAATAATTACTATCTACTTTTGACTTTTACCATTTTAATTTTGTAAATATTTTGTCTATGCCCCACTTTTTATTTAAATGTCATCTGAAACTTTAAAATTATAAAAATGGAGTTCTATACGAGACCCTGAATACGATTGAAAGCTAATTTCCCTCAATTTAAATTCGCAGCTGTTATTAAGATTAATACGATTGTGGCTCCCGGCTGCAGAAATTCATTAGCCCATTAAAGCTCTTTCGTCATTTTAATTGAAATTGAAAGCCTTCGTAAAAGACTTAATAATTTTGCAAACAGCTTTGAGATACAGTCGGCATGTCTTTTCAATTCCAAAGATAATCACAGTACTCCACCACGACTCATCTGAAGAAATTAATATTTTAATTGTTATATCAGCTTCGCTTTTTATTTTTCTCTCAAAGTTATTTCATCTAGGGAAGTAATTAGCCCTCATAAGTAGGCATAAAATTTAACTTGTTAATTATCTCTGGTCAATCCATTTGGGCATACATGTGGGTCTGTTCTATTTTTATTCAAATATTTACATTATTAATGATAATACGTTCAATTGAAATATATATATATATATATATATATTAATAGTATATATATATATATATATATATATATATATATATATATATATATATATATATATATATCCGCAAACAAGGATAGAGAAGGAACAGGATAGGCATGTTGGATGGGATGAAGGGAGGAAGGAAGTACTCGGAGATTGAGAGGGACCTGATGTAGATTAGGATGCGGGATTTTGTGTTCCGTCAGGAGCAATATTTATATTGCTCCTGACATTAAATATTTATTGGGAAGTTGTGTCCATCCAAAAATCTACCTTAACCGGTAGATTACCTTAAAAAAAATACATGTATATACATATATAATCATATGTGTCACTGAGCGAAACTCTAACATCACCTACCAAACCGACCTTCTGGTTGATCACTGCGTTTATGATTTTTTTAAATATATATTACATATTAAAAAATATAGTATATACTATGTAATACATATATAGTATACTAAATAATAATTTATAATTATATACTATATAGGCTCATATTTGTTGAGAATTTTCAAATATCTTTGCATGAAAGAAATCTGCCATTTGCACTTTCACATCGCCGAAGCGTACTAATGCATGCTAATCGTATTCACGTTTAATTCTATTTGAAGATAGCAGTAGAAGTATCAGAGCTCGCTCAAGAAGGGATGACTAATTCATCAGAGACTTTTTGAAAGAAACTCCTCCATTATTTTTTAAGTTATTCCTGAAGAACAAAAGGCACGAGTTAATTGTCATCAATCGCCTGTCATCGCTATTTTGCAAGTAATTCTTTTTCTTCTAGGCGTCCTAGAGTCTTGTTCTTTCTGTCTATCCCAACAATCGAATTAGGTTAATCAAAAAGGAAGGCAAAAATCCAATTTAAGTTTTTTTTGATTAATCATAGTTTTATTCATTTTCAGAATTCTTCAAATATCGATTCTGACGTGAGAAGTGAAGTATTCAAAATGAACGAATCAGTCCGCAAGCATATCGCAGAAATTTTGATTATTTTCTCCTCCCTTCTTTTGAAAAAACCTGTCAATTGTGTCCAATACATAATTCGAGTTAGCCAACGACAAACCACACATTGGACCAGACGGAGCTTTGCCCAACGCTATTCCTGTTCCTTCCAATCGATCGCTTCACAATCACCCGCAACACTATCGGATGGCACCAACTCACGTGAACGTGGCCGTGATGAGGGCCCAGCCGTGCACGATTGCAATCGATTGTCACTATCCGTGAGCGGCTAAGTCGATTGCGTACCCCCTCGATCCATTCATTCCCTCGGCCCAGCCCCAAAGCCGGTGGGGCACATCGCTCGAGCGCCGCCCGCGGTCTCTGGCAAATCCGCAGCCCAATGGGAATGCCCTCGGCACGTTTGCGGGACGCCTCGATGCCTGCATGCGGACTTTGCAATGATATGCAGCGAAAATGGTGGCAGGAATCAAATGCACACGTCAATTGTGTTCCAAAAATTGTTGGTTCTCTCCGAAATCAGAATCAATAGACACGGATGCTTTTCCAACAACACCTATGCTGTGAAATTCCCAAAAAGAACTTGCAAAAATATGAGAAATTGTGTGACCACATACATTTGTTTCAAATTATAACTAAGTTCGTTTAATATATTAAAAACGTTAACATTTCAATTGTTTCAACTGTCCTAACTTCCCTCAGTTGATTGAATAAGTGACCGTAATTGTGTGCAAGTTTATGATCTTTTACTAGTTTTTACGAATATAAATTATTAAATTTTTTCCTGCCACTCGGAAATATTTGGGACTTGTGTGCCACCTGACACTGTTTATCAGCACTTGTGTATTTAAAAAAATAATAATAAATCAATAATAATTTTACGATATTCAAATGGTTATTCTGCCGTTCTGTGTTGAGACGTATCGAAAAAACCTAATATAATTGAAATTAAAATCGACGATACGATATTTTACGATACGATACTTTTACGATATTTTAATGGTTATTCCGCTATTTTGGAATGAGTCGTATTGAAAAAACCAATTAAGATGAAAATCAGTTCAGCCGTTCTCGAGATATAAATGGTTTAACTAACACGATTTACGACTTTCTTTTATATGTATAGATGAGAAAAATCACCGAGTCTGGTGACATTGGGATACACATGACTTTTGAACATTCTATCTAATTCTTTTATATTCATCAAAATTCCGCAACTCTTTTCTATGCGTGGCAGAAATTTCCGCATCGTTCGGGTAAAATATTTGATCTTATCACGCCAAAACGCGTTTACAAACCTTTGCTTTTCTTTCCTGTATTCTTATCGTACAGTTCTGTCAAAATTTTTCATTTCGTATACGAGGGTCATCCGGAAAGTAGTACCCGTTCGTGCCGCATGAAGTGCTGACGACGCGAGTAGCCGCTGGACGAGGTCAGATAGCTTCAGTGGCTTGTCTGCCTTCTCTGAGCCAAGTTGCGTGACGCTAGCATTGCCTGTGTTGTTTCTGTGATTGTTTACAATGTTTAAAAAAATTGAGAACGCCGCCAGTTGTGAAGTGAGGGCAGTGATTAAATTCCTCAATGCAAGAAACGTTCGCCCATGTGATATTCATCGCCAATTAAAGGAGGTGTATGGAGACAATGTAATGGACGAGTCGTCTGTTCGGCGGTGGTGTCGCAACTTCAACATGGGGAGGGGGAACACACACGACGATGAGCGTTCGGAGAGACCGTCTGTCATTACAGACCAACTGGTGAGCTCAGTTGACGAATTCGTGAGGAACGATCGGCGCGTCACAATTGATGACATCTGTGAGCATTTTCCCAATGTTTCTCGAACAATTGTTCATGAAATTGTTAAACACCATCTGCATTATGCAAAAATTTGTGCAAGATGGGTCCCTCGCGTATCTAAATGAGCTGGCGGCGAAGGACTATGCAGCAGGAATACAGAAACTTGTCACACGTTATGACAAATGCCTTAATTTGCTTGGAGATTATGTTGAGAAGTAGTTTAAAGTATCCTCTTTCAAATAAAATTTTTTATGTTTGTTAATATTTACTTTTGTCTTTTTATTTCACGAACGGGTACTACTTTCCGGATGACCCTCGTATAAACGCAATGAACCTGTTTACATCATGATCCTGACTTCTCACCCGAATCATATCCTTAAGCCTTGGCAGCTGTGACGGGAATTTGGAACTCATTTTTAGATCGAAAGCGAATCAAAATACTTGACTAACTGAACCAAACTCATTATAAAAAAGTAACAAATAATTGACATAGAATGCCCAAGCAATGGTAAAAAAATAAGTAAAAGCGAGCCACCAATTATAAGCACGAAATAAAACCAATATTCTTTTAAAATAAAATGCCAGGACTAACTAAAGTAAGTATACCTGGGCCAATTTTAAGCATCAGATCAAAGCTATTGGAATGCTCGAAGCCATCGTGAAATTCTAGCAAGTAAAACTGAGCCAATTATAACAACCGGATAAAAACTGAAGAGAAATTCCGTAGTTAAGCCACCGCCAACCAAAAGAGCAGGAGATGGGGATGGAGAGGACTCGTGGGAATGTGGAGGGGATAATCGCGGTGACGGCGACATTCAAGGGATGGAACATGATTCCCAACCGAACGAGAGTGAGTGGCCTTTCATGAACGCTCTATAATTAAGAACTTTGAAATCGATTTTAGGGACGTGAATCTTGATATTTAATCGGTTTAATTGAAGCCTATTAAAGGCAATCTAGGATACACTTACCCATCGTAATACTTACTAGCGGACAATGCAGAAAACTGCAGAAAGATTTTTCACAGTTTTTGAAATATGAAAAATTCCTTATTAATACGTAATAAATTGTGTATCCATCCAAATTTATAACAAATGCTTACAGCGGTTGGTGAAAGGAGAAGTTACAATCTTCTATGAATATAAACGTGTGTTTCACGCTTATATATTTATAAAATTGTAAAATAAATAGTTCAAGAATAAATTATTTTGCTCGTGCTATGTTATGAAAGTGTTGATGAAAGAAAGAGAAAGTGTAATAAGATTGCCCTCTAAAATAAATAACAGCATTGCAAAAGTAATTGCAATGCTTTTAGTATCAATTTGAAGTAATTGAAACTCATATAATCCCTTCAAACAGTTCGCTGGTTTTTTTTAAGTTTGGAGCTAACACATTACAGCCAACTCCACTCCAATGTAAATTCCTCCAATGCCACAGTCAAAATGTCACTTTGGAGGAATTTCCCAAAAACTTTAAATTTATGTTTACATGTTACTCTTGGCGTACTTGTAAATAGTTCATTGCGTACAAGTCGATTTTGAGACTTAAATTATGATGAAATGATGATATTTGCTTGCCGTTGTAAAAATAATTAACATTGTTTGGGATTGTATATTTTTTGCAATGCAACAGGAGTACAGTGAAAGATTTTTGAAATATAAAAATCGGTTTTTTAAAGAAAAAAATCCCTTATGTTACAATAAAATCCCTTAAAAACATTGACCTTCCCCATGGTGGTTGGATGGCCTGTGCCTTCTGATGACCCCTAAAGGTGGCGAAATAATTGCTCCTGTAAAGGTCACACATACCAGATCGGTCTGAGGGTAGGGGACAACGGAGAGGAAAGCCCCGCAGCATATGCACATAACAAAGGCGTGTGACCGCGGTGGCGTGAACATTTGAGAAATACGTATCATATGATACATATGAGATGTTATTACGTCAAAAATAGGAAGAGGGAAACAGCTAATTATAACGTAAGCCCTTTATTTGTCGTATTCGTATTCATCTGGGTGAATGGCGGGTCACTGGTATAGGAGAAATCCTTGTGAACGCCAAAAGTGTGAGTATGTGTGATTCTCAAAGATCCCTTTTTCCGAATACACCCGGGTGATTGATTGAATGAGCGAGAACTTGTGTCCATCTGTAATGCATTTTTGTATTCATCTGTGTGGTTGACGGGTCACTGGCATTGGAGGAATCCTTGTAAACCCTGAACAAGTGAGTGAGTGCGATTCAGATAGGTCTAACACACTTGAGTGTTTGAGTGACTACGAACGTGAACTTTGGTCCTTTCTTTTTTATTTTTTTAATTTTGTTTTTAATTAATTTTCATTTCCGTGTAAGATCAACGGATTCCTGGCATAGGAGGTATCCTTGCAAACCTTGAATGTTTGTGTGAATGCGATTCAAGAGGGTGACTGTTAATCCTTAACACACCCACACGCACACTAGTGATAGAGTAATTGTAAGTGTGTTTTATGTATTTGTTTTCGTATTGTTTGTGTGTGATTGAGGTCCGCGAGGGTCACTGTTTCCCAAACAAACTTAGGTGACCAAGGGTGTGTTTTACATTTTCCTCTTACTTGAAACTTTGTTTTTGCCTACGCCCCTGAAACAAACCAAAGGCGAATCAAATTTACGGCCTTGGCTTTTTCGTTCTCATTTGTTTCACGACCATAGGCACGTTCATTTCAAGTTCAGGAAACATTAAGTAAGGTAAAAGAAAACCACCTCAATTATTTATATCATGACTTTGTGACAGATACAATAACGAAAATGGGAACTGGGATCTTCGTAACTCGGTCCTCTGGACCTTGTCCACTTAGCAGCGGAAGATACCAGGCCTCCACGATCATTATTTCAGGAAATTCTTACCATGCAGAACTAACAGAAGAAGCGAGAAAGTAGACAAGGAATTACAAAAAGAATCTAATTAAAATATCGGTGTGAAAGGTATTTGTTAGTAATCAATGCAAAGAGGAAAAAGGTCATGAGATTTTCGAGAAAGAGAAAGGCTATATTAAGCGTCAAAAGAAAAAGGCAAAAACTAAAGCTTGTGTAAGAGTTTACCTATCTAGGAAGCTACTCTGCAACAGTTTGGTTAAAGTTTTAGTAGGGTTGGATTTGCGTTGAGCGAAGAAGCCTTCAAAATGAGGAAGAAATTGATGACAAGGACTTAGAGTAAGACTGTTCAAAACTAGACTGACCTTTAAAATTAGTTTGGGTTCAGAAAGGGGAGAGGCACGTGTGATGCCATTGAAGTCATGAGTTCAGTAATAGAGAGGAACATGAAATACAATCAGGATGTCATTATCCGTACTTGTCTGTAAGAATTGTTTTTCTACAAACCGACAGTGTGGTTATAAAGAGGGGATTGCATTATTGTTAAAATCTGAATTATATGGATTGGAAATGCAAATTGTTATATTGCGTCTCAAAAATTCCCATTTTATACCTTTGGGCATGAATTCATTTCAGCGCGTGATTGGCTGGAGCTCGCGGACAAACGCCCTTGAAGATCCATGAGAAGAGGGCCTATTGGTGCAGAAGACTTGAATACACTCCACGTGGCTCTTTCTATCCTAGCCCAGCAGGGATAGGTTAAGGGCAAGTTTGGGCAAACTGCAGTGTTGTAGGATATACAACACGTAGTACTTCAATAAGAGTACTGTACTCATATACGAATACTCGTGTGTACGGTTAATGGCTGGTGATATTTGCTATTGGGGGAAAGAGTGATAAAAGCTAAGAAAAAAAGGGTGGGAAATCAAGTATGAGTAAGCAATGTTAAAATACCGGAAATGAGTTACAAATTTTAATATTTTAGTCAATCAATTGCGATTTTTTTAAAAAAGAATCTTTTAACTAGATAAATTTGTCAATTTTTAAATGCGTGCGTAGCGTGGAAGGAAATTGGGTGAGGATTACGCAATCGGACTGAAACAGAGGAGAAACGAAAAGGAGGGTTTAAAAAAATGAAATTGCGAGTGAGTTCAATGGCAGGGGCATCCTCGGAGGCGAGCATATGGGATTGGCGTGACAAGGAGACGGGCCTATAGGCGTGGAGGGGCGAGGGCAAACGGAGGGGAGCTGTGGTGCTGGGGCGGAGGTTGCATGTTGGCTGGGGCGTATGCCTGAGAAAGAGAGGAGGTTGGGGCGAGTCCCTTCAAGGTGGTTAAGGGTGGGAGAGAGAGGGGGGAGGCATTGAGCCTCAGATCTGAATTTTAACTGTCTCGTAAGACTAATATAGATTTAGAGAGATCAAGGACGTTACAATTGGAGTTTATTTTTGGAAGAGCGAGAGGTCATCGATGTTCATTCAAAATATTTTAGTGTTTTGCAATTGGGATCTGGTATGACTTGATTGCATAATGTTAGTAGTTCCTCGACTGCGATTGGTTCGTTTTAAATTTGGTGGTTTAAGGTGTGCCGTTATCCAGAGAGAGGCATTTGACGAGCGATTTTTAATTTTAATTGACCCGGTTACGTCCCTTATGTGAGATATTGTTTTTCCAAAGCTGAAAATAAATAAGCTCGCGAGAATAAAATGTTCATCAATTATGATGTATTTGGGATGCCGGAACGTGTACATGGTTCGTCCGGAAAATAAGTGTACTGAGCTCAGGAAAAAAAATTTATTACACTTTTACATATCTTAAGCTAATATTCCTCAAAATAGGACCCTTGTGAGTCGATACACTTGTTCCAGCGGCGTTCCCATTCCTGGAAAGCTCCCGCGAAGGCATCATCGGGAACCTCTCGAAGACTCGTCGTCGAACTCTTCTCTGCCCTCCACGAACATCTTGTGCCACCGAAAGATCATGTTTCTGGACATGGCTGACTCCCCGTAAGCCTGGTTAATCATACTGACAGTTTCGGTAGATTCCCAAGCTTAACCGCAAATTTGATGGAATAACGCTGCTTCGGCATCGCGTTCCGTGACGTGGGTCGAAGCGTGGAGGTTCGCGTTAACAGAGCTCCTCACTACACCACAGCTCAGAGCCGACTGCCTTTTTCAGAGTCGCTTGCCAACATACCCCCCTCCAATCGCAGCCCGTCAGAGCGGAGCCCAGGAGTCAGTACACTTATTTTCCGGACGAACCCTGTATTAATTATGAGAAACTTCAAAAGGTCGTCAGAAGGAAAATGTGCTCGCTGTATGTGTGCAAAAGAAACGTTCTTTTATCGAAAAAGATGGGAGCACTGGTGGGTCAGATCTTTCTCTCATGAAATTTTCACCAATATGTATTCATAAACACGCATGCATATAGATATGACATAAAAGTTGGTATTAAACTACATTTAAACATTAATAAAACATGAGGGGTCTCCTCGCAAAATACCATTTTTCATGTGAAATTTTTATAGCTTAAAAATATTCAGATGTCACATTTATTTTTTCATGTTTTTAAATGGAATTTTCTAAAGAATGTAGGAAACTTACAGGGCGTTATTTTAATAATAAGGTGAGGAAAATATTTAAAAAGTTGAATCAATATATTATAATTGCTATGACACATATTCGTCGGTGTTTTTAATTCAGATTCTTTCAAGTATTTGCCAGGAAGTTGGCTTTTCATAGAGCTTGTCACTCCGGGAGCAACACACCAACAAAAACATTTTAAATTCATGTTTAAAACCTCAAGTGCGCAAATTTCACTTGACGGGGTCACTACCATTGCATATGACACTTTCGTTTTTTCTAGGAACATTTTGTAGGAAACTATCTCAATCATTTGCATAGTCAATACTTTTGGCTTGCAGGTCAACTTCTTCTACTCTCAAGATATGGTTAAAATTTTCTCACTCTATTCGGAGTAACAAGTATCATTAAAAATTTAGGGCTTAGTTGTACTTATGTTTCCTTCAGAAATATTAATATCGTGCTTATACTTTCAGCACTACTCCAACACATATTACTTGGATCATTACTCTTCTACGTGCTAATATTTTTTTCAAACCTGAATCCATGTCATGAGAAAAACAAAATTTGCACTTTTCCACAGACTTGATATTTTAGAGCAACTTGAAATTGTAAAATTAAATACGAATATTCTATCAAACGACAATATTTTTATATACCACTCTTTTCTCCTCAAAATCCCGTTTCCACAACAAAAGGTAAAACTCCCTCCCTCCCATTGACTCCACCCTTCGCATAATTTCCCATCCAACCACCCCCTACCCTCCACTCTCAGGACGTGTCGAACAACCCTTCCCCGATAATGTCTGTACTTAGAATCACTTATACCTCATCCCTCAACCTGCCTCTATCCCCTCCATGTCTCCTTCCCGCTTAACCCTTCTTTATTTTCCCCTCCTTCCTACCACCATGACACCAGCTACGTGCCACCATCCTCTCAAATAATGACCACAAGTGCTTATCCCCCACCTCTTTTGGCCTCTCCATTTCTTTAGTTTCTCTGTTTCTTTGGGTTTTCCATATTTACCCCCTTTTGTCCCCGCCTACCTTACTCCTCCCCCTTCTCCTCCACATCCCCACAACTCCTCAGACTGGTATCAATGTGATGTATCACATGTTGAATCTTGTCTGGAACCTGAAGATGGTCGGATGAACTGAAACGAGTTGTACGTCACAAATAAATCTGTGACAAAGTTCAAATTCTGTTTTTCTCATAACGACGAACGTCCATCTAATCTCGCCTGAATCTGTTAAATGAATCCATGCGTCTTTAGATTTCCGTGCGTAGTTACTTCCATACCACTGAAATGGGATTGGGAACTATAATCAATAAACTGTAATAAAAAGTAATAACAACTACAGTATGCCTATAGTAAAATCAATCGTAGTGATGACTGCTAAACGCAAATTGATGTTGGAATACATTAATTAAAAAAGGCTTCTGTCTCAGAATATTACCAACATATTACAATATATTTACTTCTACGATGAAAAAACGTGGATAGAGTCCAAAGCACACGCGCAAAATCGAAAAGGCACCCCTAGTTCGTTCTTACCCTTGGCCAATTCCTCGCAGGTGCCCTTATGCGCGCGACCCCCTGTGGGTGAGGAGGAAGGGGGAACGGGGCGACGAGCCTGCGCCAGACCAAGCAGAGGGGTTGGGCGAGAGGGTGGGATGGAGGAGGGGGTGAGTTCGTTTTCCAGTGCACGTCCCGCGCGGGGTGAATCGGCCCCGTGCCTTGATGGGGCATTGTGTGGGTGCCCTCCGTAATGCTCCCTGCCCTTTCTTCCGCCCCCGCGAGCTCTTCTTTGTGCCGTTCAACTTCATTCCGTGGCGTGCCCCAAGTGCCGTCCCCTCCAAGGGCCTACGCCCGGCGATGAGGCCTTCCGCCGCGCGCCAGCGCCGCCTCTCATTTCCCCCTTAATCGATCTCTCCTTCGGGTAGGAAGGGGAGGCGGATTTGTCGGCGTATTCCCTTGCGTGAGTTTCCGGTTGGGAATGGCGGAAGAAACATTTCCAGTCATGAAACTTAAGATTGAAAAAATTGAAATTTTCTCGTTTTTTTGGCCTGTTTCAAATTATACCTTGGTGAGGGCAGCGTTAAAATTTGAAGGCATTCCCAAGGAGTTAATGCGATTCGAGGATGGACTCTCAAAAGATGCCACATAGAAACCTCTTTTGTCGACAATTTGACCCTCAGATTAGCGATGATATACGAGATTTGTATAAAAATATCGGTAAAAATTAACAATTTTTTCCTGATAGGTGCGTCAATTGCTGAATCAAGTCGGTCGGTTAAGTCTAGGCATGATCGCAGATCGTATATTTGCGGTGATAAGAATGCAGTTCACATTATTATATCACTGAAAATTTGGCGATGTGAAAGAACTAAACTCGTCCCGAAGGTCTTGATAGAAGACCAAAAGCGAAGTTGATAGTGTCTGCTTGCGAAGACCTTCTGCAGCATCATCGCGACGATTCCCCAACCCCCATACAGTCCCGACTTGACACCAGAAGAAATATTTCCTATTCCTAAAAGTGAAATCCTCCCTCAAAGGACACCACCATGGGACCTTAAGTCATGCCGTCAAAGGAGCTTACACGCGGGCCCTTAAGGACCTCCCGGAACCCGCCTGCCAGAGAACCTTCGAGTCGTGGAAAAGTCGCTGGCAAAAGCCGTGTGTAAACGCTCAAGGGAAGAAGCACTTTGAAGAATTTTGAGGCATTGAAGTAATATCCGAAATGAATATATTTTTCCGATACCTTTTCAACACACCAGGTACCAGTGGAGACGTAGTAGTCCGGGGGCAGAGCCTTGAGTTACTGACCGAAGGACCCAGATTTGCGGGCACGATCCTCTGGGCACACTCAGGCTAAACCTGTGGGCAATTTTCGGGAACCAGATCTTCCTGGAAAATTTTATTTATTTATTTAGGAATTACATTGCAATAAGGCAATCGTCCTGGTGGCAACGGTCAAGTTTGGTCAATGATCACTCTTACAACGAAAAATGCATACATACACGCACTATAAAAACAGATAAGGGACAAAATATTGTTACATACAATGACACTTCCACATCACATACAAACGAACTTCCACATCACGTACAAAATACCGTCCTCATCACATGCAAACAATATTTTAATAACTACAATGAAGTTTATTACCCAGTGGCTGATTTACATTTATACTTAAAACTCCTACAATTGGATGGAAAGGGCTCAAACAAACCTCCAGGCAGTCGGTTCCAATCAGCAATAGTTCTATTTAACATAGATTATTTTTTCTTATTTGTTTTTTGCGTTCTTATTTATTTTACGCACCTCGGGAAAGGATCTGGCCCCCTTCCCTAGGCTTAGTACTAGTTGAACTCTATCATCACCTACCAAACCTTCGAGTTGGTAACTTTTCACAAAAGGGATTCATTTCAATGTACCCCTTAGTAAGCGAAAGAGCCGGTTAGGAGTCGCGGATCCGATCGATGTAGTTCGTAAACGAACGAATGCTTTTAGAGAGAAAGTTAGCTTACTCTTAGATATTTTGTTATTTCTCCTCTTCGCTGCTGCAGGAAGTAGGTGGGGATCGAGATGGTACGGGGGCTAACGTACTGGCTTCCCACCCTGAGGGCGCGGGTTCAAATCCCGGCAGTGTTGAATATTTTTCAGAGGTATCTCGATCCCTACTTGAGGTGCTTTGTGGAGGGCACTTTGAGTGAGTACGCCGTCCGTCGGATGGGACGTTAAACTGTGGACCCCTTGGCGCCTTTCGTAAAGAGTAGGCTAATGCCGACGCCGGGTTTCCCTCCACCCTTCATCCTTTCCTGTCCATCCCCTATGGCGCAAATGACCTTAGCTGTCGGTCGCCTCCCCTAAAAACTACTACTAGGAAGTAGGTATGTAAAGATATTTTTGTCTATCTCCTTCCTTATTCAAAAATTAATTTTTATTTTTTTATAGGTGTATTCATGTATTTCTCATTAGATAACTACTTTTTTTTGGGTTCATATTGCTCAAGATATATAGAAATCACCAGTTGATGTTAAAAATGTTTGACTGCCCGGTTATCTCGTAAGATGATTCAATAATTTAATAAAATTAATCTTTTAAAATCTACTAAAGAATAAGTAAGTTCATTATATAAACTGCAGAAATATTGGGAATGTAAAATTGAACTTATTACGGCCTTTTTATATCGACTACATGAAAAAACCTCCCCACTCGTAATAGGCCAAAGAAAAATGTTTTCAAAAAGGCCCCTTACGGCTGAAGAAAAAGATTTTCACATACAAGTACTCAATGCAGTCGTATTTTTTGCTTTCAATACCTTTTTACGAATACACACTAATGTGCAGGATTTAATTTTTAGTCCACCCAATTATAACACTATCGATTGCCAACCAAAGGAAAACTTTAAAATTGGTCAATTAATTTAGTGTGAACTTTTCTATGGAAATATTTAATCAAATATACCTTACGGAAATAGCTTTTATTTATACGATCTCGTGCTTCATATGTGACTGCGAATGACCTGTGACAAAATAAGCTAAGTGCAACTCAAACGAGGATTCTATCATTTTTCGATGATAACATATCTTTTGCATATTTTCCTATTTTGTCGAACTAGTAGTGTTTATATACCAAGGTGTTTATTCACATGTGAGCCCAGTGGATGCTATATGCTTTAACGATATTGTAATCTTCCAAATTTATGAGAGACAAAAATGTACAACCGGTTGAAAGGGAATATTTTGAAGTTATGCAATTGCTACTCGTAATATTCAAGTAGTAAGTGATAGTTAACGGAAGGTGAGACTATTTTTATCAGTCAATCATCCTGTCCCTTACTTTCGTCGATGAAAATCTCCCTTTTGTACGATTCTACCGCATTTTCTGTCATCCGTTCCCAATTTGCAAAAATATGTTCGGAATAAATAAATTTCCTGGATCATCAAAGCAGGAAATGGAGCGTTGAGAAGCTATTTTATTTTCTGACCATGGCGGTGACCCTTCGACCAGAGAAATGGTCAAGGGATATAAAAACAAAGAAATAACAATTAATTTATTTCAGTACACTAGCCACAAATAAAATCATAGGAGGACAAACGTTTGAACTTGACAGAAAGCAAATAATTAGATAAAAAGGTTTATCGGAAATATTTATGGCATTACAAATCGGTTCGTACTAATCGAGTTGGTCTCACGCTTGAGCGATAATGGCCACTTGTGGTCATTGGGCAATGAGCCAGCCTTTTCTTGAATTTGTTTGAAATCGTTAATGAGACGATTTTTATTCATAATGGTTCCCGTGTATAAATGGCTACCAAATATCATTAGCAAGCGTCATTATATTTGTTGGTATTAGAATTGTAAATAATTAAAACCACTAATATGTATACGTATGAACAATTTTTGTAAATAACCACCTATCCTACCCAGTAGGTAACATCAGCATTTTCACTGGACACACTTAGACAAAATCATGACCTTAAAAATATTACTAAATCGCTATTACTCGCACATTCTACGTTTCTAAAGAAAAACTCACCAGATTGAATTTTTTCTACGAACCACAGTCAACAGTGTGGAATACGTTTCAGGATTCTCCGTTTCTGATATTGGTTATTCTAAAGAGGTAAATGATGAATTGAATTCAATTTTCCACTTATACCTCATCTTCCTTCGTACAATGCTCGAAAAAATATTTTTTTATTGAATTTAGCGATAGTCCTAATAGCATTTCTTCACCTGACGTTTTATATAAAAAATTTACTTTACTTTCTTCTTTGACAGAGAATTTAACTAATAAAAAGAAAGTTTTAGTTTTAGCTACTTATACGTTGCTCGAGAAATAAAATTGATGTTTAATTTGTCTTGCCTTGGATGTAACGTTTAGAACAAAAGTTTGCTTGGCAGTCTTAAGTATGTAAGCTTGGCAGTCTAGGCATTTAAGTGTCCAAAATCATCGAACAAGCTTTGAATGATTGAAATTTTACCCTGCATCAGATATCTAAAAAACCATAAACACATCAATCGACCCGAAGATCAGTTGGTTAGGTGATGGTAGGGTTCAACCCATTTTTGAGGCCAACGGCGAGTGAAATTCGCATATGAGAGTGGGGGGGGGGTGGCTGATCCTTTCCTATGGTCTCCCAGGAAGATCTACATGCATGTTTTCTCATTACCACCCTCTTCATAAGCATTCTAAGGACTTTGCGTACCAATTAACATGTATGAGTACATGCCTTCTATTTGGATGAATTGTAAATTGAGAAAAATGTTACGAGCTCTTATGTATTCCTTAAAAAGCTAACAATAACTGCACATTACTTAAGAAGCTCACAATGACAATCTTTCAAAAATTAGCTATTATGCCTGCAGACAGGCTGCATAAATATGCCATCAAATTAGAAAACTATTTTTATGACAAATACAAAATGCCTGATTTAAATAAAAGGACCATACCAATTAAGGCGCAATATTAATTATATAACAAAAAACGTTTATAAGAATCAAGGTAGAGGAAAATTGGAGATTACTGCACCTCTAATTTTGAATGAAATGCCTAAATATTTGAGAATATTACAGTCATTAAATGCTGTGAAAAGGATAATGAAGGACTGGCTATTATACAGAATTGACTAGGGCTTGGAACAAAACGTGGCACAATATGCGTGTAGCTTTATAATTGCAACACCTTAAGCTCTCATTTGCGTTTATGCGGCGCCTACTGTCAAGCCATAACTGACTGGCGTAGTATGACCAGAATTGAGTATTCGATTCATAAATTTTTAATTTAAACTACTATTGTATATTATAAATAGCCTACTACTATGGTATATGATAAAGATTGTGTGCAATTGTATGTTTAATTGATTGTCTTAATTCTTTGTAATATGAAGATTACTATGAAGATTATACTACAAATGTAAATTATACATAAATCTCTAAAGAACAAATAGGCTTAAAAAATAATAATGATGAAAAATCTTGGTTTTGTTCTATTACGTCTTGTAGATGCTTTCGGAACGATCAACATTTCATTATTGTCGTCTTGTTGCATTAATTTAAGTGTCTGGTCTTTTTGTAGAACGGAGAATAATTGCCAAGTGGAGAAGCAGAAGCAAGGAAATATTCTTTCCCTGCAGTATTAAGAGGATCATTAAGAACTTAAAGGCGATGACTGGGCAAACAAGTGTTTAAACAAGAAGGATGTCTTCCAAAACGATGGACTAAATCTGAGCCGGCCATGCTTCCTCGACTCCTGGCCGGGGCTCCATTCGGGGGGCCGACCGCGGCGGCGGGGCCGGAAGCTAACGGATGGGCCGCGACAGTTATTCAGAAAAACCGAGTCAGACAAAGAGACAACGATGGATCACACAGTCGTCAGGGAATCCATTTTGCTCCTTTGCCTTTTCTGAGATAGAGCGGAAATATAGGCCTACCTTGCTAATTGCGAACATTACACCTGAATCAATTACTAGCCACTGTCCAATCTCAGCGTAACTCTCATCAAGCGGATCGGGGTGAAACCCTGAGTTATGGCTCCGGGCATTCCCAGATAAATTCAAGCTACGTAATGCTATTAGGACTAGAAGTCCTTGGGAAACCAGAAAAGGTTCGCTGAGAGGATCCATCTCCTCTTCCCTTGGTTGGTTGAATTTTGCGTCCACTGGAAGGACACAAGTTGAGTGCTATCCACACATGTGATACTATCCATTGATACTCCCTTGAACATTTAGTAGCACGAGGATTGCTATTTTCATTTTGAGCCCATTTATGAAAATACTGTGATTTATTGTTGAAAATGGCTTCGTTGTTTTTCGAAAGTATTCTCCATGGTAATCAATATAATTTTGCATACGCTCGAACCAACTTTCCTCATACTTTTTCCACTCCGATTGAGGTGCCTCCAAAACATGGTTTTTGAATGCATCAACGGCTTCTTTAGGCGCCGAAAAACGTTGTCCACGCAATTTTTTCTTGATAAACGGGAATAAAAAGAAGTCATTTGGTGCTAAATCAGGGCTGAACGGAGGATGACCCATCAATTCGACGTTTTGTCCGGTCAAATAAGTAGTTGTTTCAGCCGATTTGTGAGAGCTTGCATTGAAATGGTGAGAAATGATCCTTCGTTGCCGCTTCTTTTTCCGCGCGTATTTCACCAAGCACTTCTGGCAAACAAATACTCGTGTACCATTTAAAATACTTCTCGTGCTGCAGTTGGGGCCAGTAGAAAGGTTTGGAGAAGCGCATTATATTTTCTTTTCCCAGAATAATTATGAAAGTATTTCACTCTTTTGCTTCCGTCGGTATGAGTATGGTATCTTCTGGTTAATGACACCATCAAAAGTCAAAATTATCAAATTAAAACGGCTTAGTTGCGAAATTTTAAGCGCCATTACGATAACTTCATGATTATTTCAAACTTGATATTCATCATTTAAAGTCGACATAAATATATCATATTTATTTTTAACTAGGCATTAAATTCTTCTTTTTTCAACTAAGTACCGAATGATTTAATAAATCACCGGAAATACATTTGCTCGTCCATTGCAGCGGCAGTCACTACGTGGGCTTCGATTCTTGCGCAGAGCATCGGCGTTCACTCTTTTTCAGATGTCACCTCCCTCGTGTGAGATTTTATTAGTTGACGCTACATGGCTCCAGCCTTTATGAAAATATCTTTCATTTATCGCAGGTATTTCCGCTTTCCCCCACTTATGTTATAGACAGTTGGCATATTCGATTGAGAAACAATATGAACCATGATGAGCTAAACAAGATGAAATTATTTCTCCGGAACTTCTATCAGTTGCTCCTCTTTAAATAACACTTTCATTTGTGATTTGATACATCTCAAAGTGCGTCTCATACATCTTATTTCCAATAGAAGAAATTATTGAAGATCAGAGAAAGCAAGATTATCCATCAACGTTGGTAGTCGACCCATTAGAGGTAGACTTTGGTAAATACCTTTTGCCTTACTACAGGTACTATTCATAAACCTTAGACTCTTGCTCGTCATGCATTATTTGCTGATATATTTTCTAATACCTACTCTATACCAGCATCCATGCCGTCCAAATAGCTTTTTTATACTCTCCCTCTCTCTCTGCTTCTATTGTCCCTTTCCTCACAGTCTTCAAGAACCCACCGTCTCTCAATACGCCCTCCTCGAATGTCAGCCAGTGACCTCTTTTCCTCCCCCCATATGTAGATCTTTCCTTTTTCTTACTCTCTCCATCCGACCACTTGCCACGCTCTTCTCCAAATTATCTCGAGAGTATTTAATCTTCACTTATACCCTTTGTTCAATTAGGAACGAGATTTAAGATCCATTTTCTGGAATACACCACTCTTCATAGGAAAACATTTACTAATTTATTCTGTGCATTTCTGACTCAGGCATCAATTCCCTTTCTGCGTATTCTTCTTCGCTCACATTATTTATTCTATTGATAATTATTTATTTTTGCCATAATCTTTCTCCAAATTACCACCCAATTAGATAAAAAGGATCTGTCATTAAATAACCTTTGTTTTGCATACGATAAATCATCTATCTGCACTGAGATTCCCAATCGAGCGAACTGAGCGCGGAAACATCAAGTAGATGGATTCATGCAATAAAATCCTCCGAAATTGATGCTATGGTGGCTTGCCAGTGTGGCCACGCGTGAAAAAACTCATTTATAATCACTTAAGAGCTGCAAATGCCTACGATATCTATAATGTCCTTACTATTTACGTAATCAAATGATTTAAATCAAGTTACGTTTTCAATGTATCCACCATTAGGAATTTTGTCACTCCTGATATAGTTCCAAAGGTTTATAGCTGCCGCCTTAATTACTCCCAGGTAAGTCTGTTTTATCATATATTTATGTGAAATTATTCGGAATTTAAGCTAAGAACGCATTATTCCACTACAATATAAAAATGTTTTTTTCTGTTTCTAGAAATAAACAAGACTTTGGATATTAAAATGTTCAAAAACAGGAAAAACATTGATTAAAGTGATCACCGCGAAGAGTGTAACATTTCAATATAAAATATTTAAAAAATTATCATCATGCCCACACCATGATTTTTCTTGCCTTCATTGTAGTTTTCATGTTAAATTTGCCCTAATAAGTCATATTTTTAATGTCAATGCATTCCAAGATAAATTACGTTAAGTTACTGAAGTGTTGGTTTTCCCTTTTCGATTAAAATAATATGCCTGGTAAAAGCTCCACCACAATGTTGGGAAGTGGTATCCCACAACAGCCCACAGCCAATCATTAATGGACGAATCCTTCGGGCTGAGATATCACTTTGAATTTATTATGTTGGATGCCTACCCTTTGAGTTTCTCCATTCAGCTCTCGTACTATCAGACAGCAAGCGGCCTCTTCCAATGGCTGGCAAGGCAAATGACCATTTCCCTTCTAAGGAGATTTATTGAAAACCGGACCTTTTCCGAGTTTTAGTCCCCGGTAATGAGGTTGTTTTTAACGTCATCCAACATTTTTTTTCTAAAATAAAAGAACCCGCGGCTCCTTTGCCACAATGGAAAAAATGTAGTGCCACTGGCCGACGCACGCTTAAAAGCGCGGTGGAAATTGAGTTCATTCCCAAACGACTTCTGTCTCTTCCACCAACGTGTGCGTGTCTCCACTGGATGCAGAAGAAACGTGAATAAATAAATGAATAAACGAATAAATAAATGAAAAGGACGACTAAAAGAGAAAGAAAATCACTCGCGCGCTCTCAAAAACACCGAGGCGGTCTTCCTCTCTAGTATTTCGAAAGGGAAAATCTCTCCAAGCGAGGGAGAGAGGGGTGGGGGGAGTGGGAGAAAGGGTAGGGTGGAGGGAGGGGAAGAGCCTGGAGAAGGGGTTTGGCTTACGAGGGTTGAGGGAGATCGGAGTGGGGAGCGGGACGGGGTGAAAGAAACAGAGAGAAAGGGGGTGGGCGAGTTTCCCGGCGATAGAGCCTTCGGGAAACTCGCGGTGAAATACTACGATCGTGGAGACCGCGCTTCATAGTCCCCGCCCTACAGACTCGCTCCGGACACTGGCCATAGTCTATAAGCTTGGGTGACGAGTTGGTCGGCGAGCCCGCCTCCCGTCCCCCTCCCGCCGGTCCTCTCCTCCTATTGGCCAAGGTGGTGGGAGGGGAGGGGATCGATGACTTCGCCCTTCGCATCGCCTGTGCGCTCGCTCCCGCAGTCTTCTACCGGCTTCAACCGTCGCAGCGTCACTGTGGTTCAGGCACACATCAGCGGGCATCGTGTCGCACACACACCTCTCCTCACCCCGGAGAGGGCACCCCGTTCGACGGGGAGTGTGAGTGGTAGTCGCCGCGAAAGGGTCGGCGTGATTTTTTTTGAGAAATATTTTCTTCCCTTTAGTAGTGACTCTTCGTGCGCTGGAACCGCAGTTGCGGGCTTACGCGTATCCTTCGAAACGACCCCCTGCTCTCGGACTCGTGATCAGGAGAAAAAGTTTTCCCGACAACATCCCACGGGAGGTGGGGAGAGAGAGGATTGATTGCTCATAATTACATCTCTGATCACCCTGGCGATGCAATCGTGAGGGGTTGTAGGGATTCATTGTTCCTAGTGACTGCAGGAGGGAGGATACAGTCATTTGTGTCAGGGACAGATCACTTGAAACCCACTCTTGTCTTCGCTCAGCACGCCACGAAGAGGGTGTTCCTAGGCAGTGTAGAAGATAAGTTCGCCCTCTCTTTCCCTTCTCACGGACTCGTGGATTTTGACAGAAGCCTGCGCGAATAGGCCGTCGAAGGCTCTTAAAATCCCTTCCCTCAAACACACACGCGACGCTGTAAAGTGGTCCTCTTCCGCCCGTGAATCAAAACCCACACGGAGTTCTCGAAGAGAGAAGAGGCGCCAGAGTCCCACGGCGCTCGGTCAACAGCCGCCGGCCGCGTTTGACAGCTGCAGTTTCTCCGAAAGCGGCGAAAGGGATCGAGACAGCCTGTGCTTCGCTCTCATCGCATTCATCCTCATGAGCCCCCCCGAGCTCTGTTTCGATGTCAAGGTAATGCACAAACTTAATATTTATTCATTAAAATATTACCTCAGAAAAGTGGTGGCGAATTATCGCAATATTCAAGTATTATGTAAGATGTATCAGTCTAACGGATTTCATCCGTTTTAATCAATGGAAATGTTTAGGAACACCTGGAAAGATTGCGTATATTTTCATCTTTGAAGCTCTTGATAATGTTTTCCTTATCAACCGCAATTATTACGAGAAATTTCGATCGAAATTTTATTTTCGACGTAGTAGTTAAGGTGCACGCATACGAAGTGCCTAGTAGTAGCATATATTTTCCTTGCCGGCGAAACCTGTGTTCGCTTCGTAGAAGGCAGTTCTCGTGTTCGTTATGAAATCTCTTTTGAGTTATGTAACTTTGAAATCACAGTTGTATTGAATTATTAAAAAATAATGTCTTAACTGTGATATTAGATAGGAAGTAGTATCGCCGAAAGAGTTGTTTAATAAATCGGATATTTTCCATCGGCACGGACCGTTTCCGATAATCTCCTTGTACAGCGGTGGGAACTTGAGCGTCGCATTTGGCGCAGTTATTTTTTTTTATTCTTCAATGGAGATCGCGTGATTTGGTTGTGTGTGAAGGAATTCATCCAAAGTTTTTCGTTCAACTTTTCGGAAATAAGAAAGCAGTGCCGAGTTATGCCCCCGAAAAGGTTTATTATTTTTAATGCAATTTTTTATCTTTTTGATATGGTCGGTGCGTGCTGATCCACTATTCATTTTATTCACAAAGCGAAGGAGATGGTTTTTCTTTCGGAAAACTTTTTCTCTTTGCGTTCGCTACCTCTTGTGTAGTTGATAAAATCTCATCAATCGTGGAGTTCTTACGACTTCAATCATTTGCTATGAAAGGAAGACGACGTATTTCACAAAGTATATTGAAGAAAATACTTGGTGGTCAGAATCATTACAGTAGTTAGTAAATATTTCTCAATTATAATTTGTGGCAGAAGAATAGTTTGGAGCTATTGTCCACTATCTGAGGATACATCCCGTCGGTTGCCCCTTCCAAGGGTGTTCTCGATCCACCACCAATGGAAGTCGTCCCCTGATTGTCACCGACTGACCCACTCTTTTTCTTGTATCACGGCAAATTGCGAATTTCGTTTAGCGAATCTGGAGGGTAGGTTTTTCTTCCACGTGAGGTAGAAACGAAGACATTCAAGTTCCTTCGGTGATTACACTTGGTTCTTCCGTGCAGCTTGTGACCGAGGTCATTTCCTTTCGGTAAATCCGAAGCGACTAAAATTTTAATATAGATCATGATCCTCTCATTCGAGATTTAATCGAAAATTGTCATGTATGCATTTTGGAAGTCCTCTTTCCCAGATTCCCCTCTGTCCCTTTAGTTCCAGCGTTGTCATCACCCGAGGCGACCGGACGGGGTGACCGTTAATGCAATCGGAATATGCGGCAGTTTTAGAAAATGTTGAGAGTAAATTAATCTATTTTATTTGTAATTTTTTTCTCTTATGATTTTAACGACTGTGGTAGTTTCACTTCCGCATTTATTTTAACGGTTTCCTGCATACTGTGCTGCGCTGAGTGCGGAATTTATCCGCGGAATACGAAACATCGTTGACAGTGATCATCGTTCGTGGCCGAAAGGAATATTGCTTCATTTTAAAATAATATTAGTTGCCGCTAATGAAGTTGAACGACAATGGATTCGATTATTGGTAACCGAAATAATATAAGCCGATCCTCGAACTGATTCGCTTATTTTACAACTTGGATATCACTTTCTATCAGAATGGAAGGGTAACTGCTCACAGATCTCCCCCAACTATTTGGAAGAGTATTATTTATTTTATGTTTCAAGCCTGCGTTGACTGCTTTGACAGGTTTGTTCCCTTGTTTTTCCATTTGAAACATTCCTTGAGAACTGTAATTTATATAAAACGTGACATTATGCATGCAGAAGTGATAGTACAGGTTAATTACGTGATGTTTGATAGTCTACGTAATTGGTATCTCAGTTTGTGCGGCCATGGTTGACGAGAGTATTTGGGGGTGGTTTCACTGTTCTGACGGAGGTCATTGCTCGAGAAGGAGGTGGATTGGTTCAGTCGTGGCGTCACAGTGGGATGATTTTGGCGTACCGTGGAAGGAGGATAGCTGGCCGCGTCGCAACGTGCGGCCCACCCGCATCTGTGGAATTATTCCGTAAGAACGGGGGCCGTAGGGGGGGGAGGGGGCGCTGGCCGATGGGCAGCTTCGTTTTTTTCCTCCTCTGCGCCGCAGCGTAGCACACACACGCGGGTGTGCCCGCCTCCTCGCCCTCCCCGCCCACCACGCCCCTGCCCGCCACGCCCCTCCGCCCCAGCCCCTTCACCACCACCACGCGTGTGATTTATGCTTTTCCGCATTACGCCAATGTTTTAAGGGGATACCTCTATTACAGGCAGTCCAGATTACTCATTCTGAATCAAACATGCATATAGTGTTGGCCATGCTTCCCCATAGCAAAGGTTTAAGGAATATTTTTGGGTCACCGGCAGTTTTTGCGAATAATATTTAAGCTTAAAAATGTTGGAATACCTAATCACATTATGGTAATGCCATAAAGATGACCTTCCTTCAAATGAATCAAACACTTGCGGAAATGCCCAAGTAATATTTTTCAAAAATTATTCTAATCTCTATTGGATGTTTGAGACGCACTATTAAATTGGTTCCAGGATTGTTCACCGACATAACGACGAGGATATTAGATTTTAAATGACATACTCCGGCCTTAATCGACTCACTTGCAGTATGTCATGGAGGAATCGCTTTCCAAATTGATACCTTCCCAATTACAATTTGGAAAAATTAAAAAAAACCATATTTTTAGATGCTTTTCACTTTGGAGATACATGAAAACTTACTGGTTAATACTTCATGCTTATTGTAATTTAAGTGAAGAACCAATGGCTGCGGAGAGGAACAGCAACTCCTCTTTAATTATCTACTGAGAACTGCTTTGCATATAAATTTGTATTGTACTGATAATTAGGGCAATCAGATAACATGATAAGATGAATAGAACCATGCTGAGCCCTCAACTTCACTCTTGCTGTAAGTCCTACGATGCGTATAGGGTTCCGGGGTGCGGCTTTTACCCTCTATAACCGCACGCTTGCTCGCCCATAGGCCGGGGTGGATCTAGCGTTTCGGCCGGTGCGTGGACACGACGCACCCCCCCCCCCCGCCCCAGGGTCCCGCGGTGGCTCTCCGACAGGTCGAGGGTGGTGCGTCGCCGGCGGTGGACCCTGCAACCCCCGGTGGGCTGAGGAATAATCGATATGGCGCCCGGGTGGGCGGGGAGGGAGGAAAAGTAAAATTCTGTCCAGAACACTCTTCCCTCTTCACTGCAACGCGAGCCAATTGATTATTCGGATAAATGTTACATTTCCACCCAAACACAACCGCCCGATGACTAGTACTTACTTTCCGTATGTTCTGTATTTTCCGTCTCCTCACCGGGCGCTCCTTAGTCAAGCGGTGAAAGGGCTGGGACCTTCCCGAGGGAGGGTGACACAATTCCAGAGCATGGTTGGCGACTATTTTCGTAATAGCCGAAGAATTTATCGTATAAGTGCATATCAGTAATTATTTTCTATTACAATCCAATCATAGCACCTGTTAGTATACACGTAAATAGTGAAATCCATGTCCAAGTTTTCGATTGGAATACTTATTTTATAATAATTGACCTATTCATTGGGAATGAAACACTTTTTCAATGCCATTTTTTTCTTAAGAGAAATGTTTATATTATAAACTCAGGAAATGAATAATTTAATAGAAATGCACGAAGGAAGAATAAGAAAGACTGTGCGTTTCCTCGGTGAAGAATTTATTGCTGCCTCCTAGTTTCGATACATTTCAGCATCATCTGGACCGCGGCTGAAGTGCAGTGAAACTAGGTGGCAGCAATCAATTCTTCACCGAGGATACGCCAATTCTTTTTGATTCTTCCTCCGTGCGTTATAATGGATATCCACTTAGTATCGGCATCAGCTATCTCCGTATTTTACAGAAACTTAGGTGAATCTTTGATTAAAATTGGCATCAAGAGGCCCCCTACATTGCATCTCAGTGTTACATCATCGAATTCATAACATGAGATGTCACGACCGATTCCTAATTCCGGAGAAACTTTCTAAGCAAGTTTAGCAAAGGACGTTTCACCATTTTTCTACACCTTATTATTGCTCAAAGCTGTGGTTCGGTCACATTAAATGGATATTATTATGTTCGATTAGCCTTCGCTACTTTTTGTAAGATTTAAAAGTGAACCACGAGGTATTTAATAACACAAATACTTCCCAAACCTATCATAGTAATGTTATGAAATGCAAATGTATTGAACTAGAGGATAGACTAGGTAAGCAGGAACATTGCTAGCTCGCGTGCTTCTTCTCGTGGGCCGAAACATAAGATATTCTGTATGAGTGTTCACGCTGAAAGTAATACATCATTCTTCCAGGCACTATACTGACATTTTAGACCTTGGTTTTATCCGTTGTAGTGTGATTGTAGCAGTGATAAATTTACACATTTATATGCACATGTAAGACAAATGATTCTTCTTAAATGGAAATGCATTTTATAATGGTCGTAGTAGCAAAATATTTTAATTTTCGAGTAATTCCTTAAGTGATATTTTAGTACCCTGCAAGCCACCGGTAGGGTGCGTGGCAGGGGGTGAATCTTAAATCTATCTCCTCTACACTATATACCTGTAATTTTATTGACATGCTATCGTCGACCGTTTTACGATGACAATCTTGCAACAAAAACTACCAATATAAATAAATGGATTGAATGCATTTTTTCTTTTTAAAAAAAAAGAAGGTGATATTGCTTTATTATTGATATAGCAACTTATCTCATTCCCATGGAGAAATGAACTAGTTCTTCTAAACATTTCCCATTAGCTTTATTGACATCGATTTCCTGTCTAGCTTATTTGAAAAGTTTGAAAGTGTAATTCCTGATCAGCCGAGTTCAAATTTGTTTTCGCAGCGGAAGCAAAATTATGCAGTTGCACTCATTGCTATGCGATATTTTCTATCACTGCGTTTATTTCCGTGTCTAAATTAACATTTCGATTCCCCAACGAGGCGCGATTGGTCGTCTCCAGTAAGTTTTCATTCAAATCGCGGTAAACCCAAAAGCAACGGGCCCTCTCCAACGTATGCACCCGATTGTGGGGGGGAGGGGGGGTAATATGGGTTTCTGGGTCGTGGTGTTCACCGGGGCAATGGGCCCCCACCAGCGCGCGAGAGGCACCGACGCGGGGGCAAACAGGCGCACTTCCCCGCCGCTAGCGTCGACGGCGGGGCCAAACAGGCGTGGCGCGGGCTACTCGCGATGCGGCGTCTTGGCAGTCGAATGCCGGAAAGTCGCGAAGAAGGCCTATGTCCACAAACTATCAGGTGGCAAAAAAATTAGAGATAGAGTTAAGTGGACCTCACCCGTCAGTTTAGACCTCGACGTTGTTCTACAACATATGTGGAGGAGCGTAGAAAGTCGCCAGAGTGATTTTTAGACATCTTTTGAGATCATTGGAGGAAGAAGTAAGTAACAATACGTGCCGGTCCCTAAAATTTATATTGTTGTAAGATATTTTAGTATCCTTCAAGCCACCGACAGGGTGTGTGGCAGGTGGTGAACAAAATTGGAAGGGAGTCTTCTTAGAAGTGGTGTTGAAATTGAATTATTACACCCATCGCACTACGGTTGGAGAGATCATGTTAGTAAAATAGAGATAATAAGTGTAGAATAGATAGATTTAAGATGTCATTTTTTCCATGAACGATCACGTTCGGGTAAAATTATTCGGATATGTATTCACATCCTGCCATGCACCCTAGTGATTACTTGCAGGATATAAAAACCATAAATACAGTAATCAACCCGAAGGTCGGTTTGGTAGGTAATGCTAGAGGTCTGTACTAAGTACTCTGTACTCTCTACTAAGTTCTGTACTATGCACTGTACGCTGTACTAAGCCCATCGGCGTCACACATTAGTAGGCCGCTTTCCCTGAGCCGGTTTTCGTTTCCCTCCCGGGTAGCTCCCGGGATTCGAACCCGGGACCCTCCGGTCAGGAGTCCAACGCTCTACCCCTTGGACTACCGCGACCCTTGCAGGGTACATAGAAATACAAATATACACACAACAGTCCTAAAACCGCGAAGCGTCGAAAAAAATGTCGGGTGCATTTTCCCGGTCGTCGAGCAATGCGCTTATCGTCCCGTAAACGCGGCCCTTCCTTCCCGCGCCTCACTTAGTACGTAAACGAGCCCCCTCGCCAATCACACTCATTTACTCGCGATGGAAGTGGGTGAGTGTGACCGGCGCTCAATAACTCGCGGCTACCGCTGCGTTTGATTCCCAGGTGCTCGAGGAATTTCGCTGATCCGTTGCGAACGGACTTTTTTATGACATTCGTGACACAACGTGATTTTAGTGCATTCCAAAAGAACCCAAAGACACTCGAGGCCCTCGAATGAGAGAGATGGAAACCCTTATTATGCCGACGCGATCGCAACGAACCATGCGCTTCTTCTTTGTCACTTATCGTGCACACGAAATTAGGACACTAGTACCTTTACACACGAAAGTTTAAGGATCAGGGTTTGTGTATTACGCTGTTAATCCTCAATATATTTCAATTACATAGACATTTTTCTGTAGGTTACTTTTAAATTTGTAGTTTTAATCATGATTTTAGTAGTGATGTTGAAAATGTATTATTACGTCAATCGTACTATGGTTGTAGAGATCATACCAATAAAATTAGAGAGATTTAAGTGTGGAACAGATAGATATAATATGTCATTTTTCCCACAAACGATAGGGGATCATAATAACATTATTCGACTGTAGTAGGGTCATGTTCGGGTAAAATTATTCTGGTGTGTATGTATTCAGCCCCTGCCACACACCCTAGTGGTGGCTTGTAGGGTATGTAAAATAAATTAAAAAATATTTAAAATGAATGGTCAGGTAATGCCAGACGTGGTAGTATAGGAGAGAGGGTAGCTGGGAGAAATCCAAAGGCGGCAGGGAAGATTGATGCAGAGTATTTTGATTGGCAGTGGGATAAATTCCAGGAAACTGAGAGAGATGCCGCGACAGTAACTTTTAATGGAGTCATCCGCTAATGTACATTTCAATGCAACATTTTCAGAGTTTATAAATCAATCGTTAAAAATGTCAGAGTTTAAGAGAACGCGCCTCGGAAGCTTATCTGGCTAAAGCACTCGGCCGGACATCGAGGGATTCGGGTTCGAATCTCGGTCTAGGCGAATGATCTTTACACTCAGAAATAGTGGCAGTGGGATGTTTAAGACTTTGATAGAGGGGAGAAGTTAGGCAAGCAAGGAAGGAGCAGGAATAGGATGGGGAATATGGACGCAATGAAGGGAGGAAGGGAGTATACGAAGATGAAGAGAGTCTTTGTTGTACTGTTAGGTCACGTTTTGTTATAATAGTCGAGGGCATTGTTACTGTAACACATGTCACCGTGCTTCCATGCCAAAACCTACCTTAACCGTAGAATACCGATAGCAATAATTTAATAGGCGTACTCTTGAACAGATTAACCGTTAGACTGCTTCGTCCGAGAAGTTGCACCCATAAAGAGTAAACGCTAATCAATTTAATTATGTGAAATTATATGATTTATGGCTCAGGACTGTGGCATCGTTGTTTTGGGAGAATTATGTTCATCTGCGTTACTAATGAAAGAATATAAACTTGAAAGGGTGTTTCTTTGGATTGTTATTATGTTGAAGTTGGAGAAACATCCTTTCTTTGAGGTACATCCTCATATGCATTGATATTTATTGTATGTACTCATTGATAGATAGATTTAAGCTGCCATTTTTTCCATGAACAATAGGCGATTATAATAACATTGTCCGACCGTGGTAGGGTCATGTTCGGGTGAAATCATACCGGTGTGTATTCAACCCCCTGCCACACACCCTGGTGATGGCTTGCAGGGTGTATATAAATAAATAAATGTATGAAATATTTCATATTTCTATAAAGGAAAAGGAAGTCAAAATTCCTGCGATGCGAGGGTATGTTGCTGTGTTTATTGCGCCGCAGTATTCATGAGAATGAGCCCAGGGGAAAAATAAGGTAAATGGACCTTCTCTCCTTACCTTCTTGATACAATAATTTATGGCATAAAGATGGAAAATTTTGGGTCGAATGGTATATTTTACTCGAATTTCTCTCTGGCAGTCGGTGAGCCTAATACATCATAACTCTTGGATACAATTTCATCTCTCGTGTTCACTTTCTACCAAAAAAGTTGAACTGTTTCAGGGGCGTGTTCCACAATCATCCCTTGGGAACTTCCAATGCCGTGTGAACACGTCGCCAATGCAGTGAAAATGTATTTCCTTATTCTATGAAGTACATAATGACCGAATGGTTTATTTTTCAATGTATTACGATAAGTTTACGAGCAAATTTTGTAAATTTTAATTAGCTGTTGAGTATCCTGTTCATCCTGGGGGCTTTCAGTATATAACATGCACTTTCTGACGGCAATACAATCTGTTAAAAATGGCGATACGATTTTTTCCGAGAAACGATTGCTGTCTGGAAGGATTTTTCTTTCTCTTCGTCAACCCCTAATAATTCTTCAGTGAAACCCATCTGATGTACAAGTTGAAATCAAGGATCACACGATCCAAGTCCAAGAAATTTTTGGTGATTTTACGTGTTACAAATTTTTGCTCCGAAATCGGGAGAGATTATGATTGTAGTATTTTGATCGGACGAAGGTTATATTCTCTTTTGAGGCATTTCATTAATAGAACACGATTAAAAACGCTAAAACGTAGTGTTTTTCATGAGATTGGAAGCGAAAAGTGATATTGCTCAGAAAAAAGCTTGAGCGGAAGGTATGAAATATTTCACGGAGATTTATTGAGTGCTCCAGTGAAGTTGGTATTGGAAAAAAAGAAAACGTAGAAATCTGTAGCGAGACACAAACCATTTCATCCTGCGGTAAAATCGGTCAACTGCAATCTAAAGTACATGAATGTATTTCAATATTCCATAATATCGAAAATGTGCGCGGTTGTCCCTTTACACCTCTTTTTGACATCTGACCGAAGCTCAGACACAGGTAGGTTCTTCATTTTACCTCTTAATTACACAAGCGTTAATGTTTTTTGTTTATAAAGAATTTCTTCTCATTAATAATCGTTCAGTAATGGTTGTATTGACATGTTTATAGGAATCGAAAAAATCAAATCCGCCCAGATATTTATTATCAATTCTAAAATTCAGAAGTTTACTCTTACGGTTTAAGGGTGAATACGAAATTAAAATTAATTCAATTCCTTGTTCTAAGACACAGCTCATTGCGTTTCTCGTCAAAAAGATCACATTTGGTGAATCTATGCGTTACCGGGCAAATATTATGTTAAAGTGGAGTTGACACGTATCGAGTGATCCCGTAGCTTCAATCTCAAGACACAAGTTAATCTATAAGATTGAAATAACATCGTCGATTAAAGTTCTAAGAAGTGAACGAAGTGGATATCGCGGGCGATGCTGATGACGGGAAGAGCGCGTAGCTTACGCGGAGTGCACTCGGTATGCATGGATAATCGGTCCGATGGCTGCATCGATACAATAAATCCATAATCTGTCTCATTCAATGTTCCCTGTATTTTAGATAAAGTTGGTGGAGTACAATTTTCCTGGCGTTCAGGACAACGTTATTTTCTCCTTTTTTCAATCCAGTTAGAAGAAGGGGGCCATTAATCTTAGTCGCTTTCGGGAGAGATTTATGATCGCGCACATAGAGAGTCTCTCTTAAGCGAAGGGTGGCGCCCTTCCGCCCCGGCACCCTCCCCTCTCCGCCCACCCACTCCAATCTTACCCCTCCCTCCCGCCCCCACCCCCTTCCGCGATCCACGGTCCGAGGGCGGGTGGGTGAGGCCTTATTAATTTCGGTACTCCATCCCCTCTACCCTCCCCCCCAACCCTTCATCCGCGCACACCTTAAAAGAACTCTCTCCCGTCCCATCGCACTCACAACTCCCTCAAATTCTTCCTCCTCATCCCCTTTTTTTCATCCCTCAGGTCCGCCATCTTGTGTTTTTCCTGCATTTTTCTAAACATGCTGTTCCGCGTCGCATCTAAACCATCCGGGCGTTGCGGGAAACACCGCTGCACGAGTGGGAAAACATAGCAACTGCCCTGTATACTATATTATATGGGCTTGCATTGTGAACCTAAGTCTCTCTCTTAAAGAGTTACATTTTGATAATAGTTGTTTCAAAGCCTTTGACTTCTATGTTAGATTTATTGCATGGTTCAAATTATCCCCAATTGATCCTCCTGGATATTCTGGTGTAAAACAGGATTTTTTTTTATAAAACCAGAAGCGTATATATATATATATATATATATATATATATATATATATATATATATATATAAAATAAAAGCCCCCACTACCCATGCGCACGCAAACACACAAACCACCAACCAACGCACCCACAAGCATACCTGGTGTCTCAGTAATGTCTATTTTTGTTTCGACTTTTAATTAATTGTTTTTAATATTTCTAAAGTTACTTCGGTTTCTAACTTTTTTGATTTCCGATTGTTCGGGGAAAGAATGAGTATTTGTGTCTATCCGTACTGGAATCTATCTCCCTTAGTTTATCTTTGTGGTCTGATCTACCTAAGTGGTGTGGGGCCATTAGAATTCCTTCAGTGTCATTGTTACACCTGTCCTAAGAGACCTCTCACACTTATTTTCTCATTATAACCATTTTTGACGAATCTGGCGGATTTTCTCTGAAATGTATCTACATCTTTTTGCCAAACTTTCTTCCAAGGATCCCAAATACTTGCGGCATATTCCAAATTTTGACTTACTGGATTATTTTCCTCTAAATCTCTACGTATTTGAATTCAGCTGTGGTGATGTCCGCTTCTCTTCGCTAATTATCCGCAAATCACGCGGAAAGTTAAAAGTATTTTATTGTTCGTCATGCGCAGTGTATATTATTTCAATCATTCCCTCGAATGCATTCGTTGTGAGTTATGTGAAAAATAACACGCACTCAGCGGGTGAAAATTTAATGTTAAACATTCGAGCATTTCTGAACTGCATTTTCAACTGTCTTTGAACGTCTTATTTTTCAAATCCAGTTCTTTTAAATGCGCTCTCGCATTGGATGGACAAATCTTCCCATTGGGGTAATTCGTGAAATATATTAAAGCAAGGCTGTCGAATCACACCGAGCACGCACGGACCGCTTTTTTCCCAGATTCTTCATCCCATCCGGTCGGCCGGGGATGGGATAGGTTGAGGCGTGTGGCAGGGGATATTCCGTTTGAGTCTTCGGCCGGGGCATGGTTTCCCTGCTGCCCCCCACACGCACGCCGAGGTTGTCGCGGGCAAAGCGGAGGTCACCCGGGTCAGTGGAGAAAGACCAATCGCTCGCCTTCGTCTGATTTTCCCCTTTTCTAACTTCAGTGTCTTCCATGTGTATAGAAATAGTAAATATGACTGCTGCGAGTTCCACCGTGGTCCGAAATGGGAGTGAGACTGGGTCGGCGTCAGTTCTCTTAAAGTGATTGAAGAGATGTCGTCACTTTACAATATATCTAACTGAAAACGATGCATCTTCTGAGTGGTATACAATACTGCATACAGCCATATTGGTATGACGTATTCCTGGGACTGTCATCCATATATTGTTTCTGCCGTCATTCCATTATAATTATCGTTGACGTCGGATGTATTGATCTTGAGACTAGCATCTCAGTTTTCCAAATAGGGGCGAATTCTCCCAACCGGTTTTCGGGGTTACTGTGAGGCCAGCCAGCATCTACTGTTTCCTTAAATATCTACTTTAGATGTAGAAATACCGTTCCTATTTTTACCTTTGCAATATTCTGTCGTTTTCTGACGAGACTAACTCAGATATTTGACTTGCTGTAACCATGTTAACTGCCTCTGTTAATTACCAAACAAATAATTTCCCCGTATGGTCTTTTTTAGCTTATTTATCTTTAAAGATTTTCAACATTTGAATAAGTTTATTGGGCCATTAAGTCAATAATAAAAGGTTTGTAAAGAAGTATCCGTGGCAATTTTTCCCTGACGTGTATGCGTGAAATGCTGAATTCAGACCGTCGGTGCAGATTGCATTGGCACTGATAAGGTGACAGGAGACACCATTATCACTGGAGAAGTCCCAACTGGGCCATAGCAGACTATTTCTTATTCCCGATATAGAAATCCTCCCTCAAAGGGCACCACCATAGGAGAGCCGTCAAAGAATCCCGCGTGTATTATATTGCCGCATATCCTTAAGGAACTTTCGGAATCCACCTCCCAAGGAGCCGAAACTGTTCCCAATACTTTTCATACTAACTATGTATTATCACGCTATCCTATATTGCCTCGTTTTGATTAAATTGAATCATGTTTAAATTTTAAATACAATCTCGCTTCTCCAGATAATTATACCCATCGTATTCTCAATATTCAACTGAATTGATGGGTGAAATGCGGAAGGGATAAGCGATTAACCGACCGTAATTTTGAGTAAGGAGAGACAATGCCTATGAAGGAATCCATGTTACCGTCGTCTATTCATTCTATTTTCTCCTGTTTCCACCATTAACAATATTTCCTCATTTTTCTCCACAGTATCCAATGTTCGGCTAACGAAACACTAAATGTTTCGAGTCCAAATATTCCACTTTGCTCAGCTTCCATTTTCGACAATATTCCATTCTCAGAGACCATGTTACCTAACCGTAATTTATGAGTTGAGTGCGCATTCCATGACCAGGCATCATCCTGCGTTTGTGGCCGTGTGTGAGGGTGGGGGGAGAGGGGAAGAGGGTGGGGGGAGGGGGAGAGAGAAGGGGTGACGAAAGGGATTGGACGGACGCTCGTCTTACTCTGAAGCGAAAAAATCCCAGTCGAGGGATGGACTCACTCTGCCCGGAGCACCAATCTGCCACCACATAGTGGTGCGCTCTCGAGTGGGTGATGGGATGGAGAATGGTCATTTTAATGCATAATACTTTCGTGCCCAACTGCAGAGAATACTATCGGAGTGTATTGCAGGGCGAGACGCGACGGGCCCCATCGAAAATGGAATGCCTAAACGAGTCGCCTGCAGGCGGAGGCGGCCACGTGGAGAAAATACGTCAAATGATGGCCGCGTAATTCCCCTCGCAATATCCTTCACTGCGCATACATACGTATATGGTACAACGCTCATTTGTCTCAAATTATATTTATTTCAAAATGTTGAGCATATATTCCGAATTGAAAAAAGGAAGAGTCAAAAGTACAATTCAAGTTTAATACGTTATCTATAAGTAAGTTGGGTGCCTATTTCTATGCTGCTCAGATTTATGAATAATGCTTTGTCATCACAAGGGTCAGAAGTGGAAATGCCGTGCACTTATCTTTACTTGAAGACACTGATACTCGCGCAAACTACCAATGTACTATTCTCTGCACTGAATGGTTGAGGCCTTAACTTTGTAGAATTCCATTTTTAACTTAGGAAAAATAATATCTTTGCTTTCTACAAAATAAACTTTTCTCCTCAAAATAAACTCACTAGTCCTGATGATGTTACAGTGTAACGAAACTGGTCGACGTATAAGTTTATTTTGTAGAAAGCAAAGATATTATTTTTCCTAAGTTGTACTATTCTCTACTGTGATTTTCTCACTAAAACAACTATCCTATCCTTCTTTTTCTCGCAGTAAACAATTTTTTTATTAATTGACTTATATAACGATTCGTAATAAAAAGTTAAAAATGGAAATACTCGTGTAGTTTTCCCGAATCGTTAGTTAGCATGCCTCCTACTTAGTTCTTACGAAGAAATTTCCTCGCATGTCGAGTAACAAACCGCTTTTTTTCGACTAGGTAATCTTTGCTAAGTTAGATACTTGCGTACATTTAAGTTATTTTTTTCAGTTCAAGTATTGACGTCATGACTTCTTTAATACTCATTCCTCCTTCATCGCTCCCATTACTTCACATGACAACGCCATAAGGGTGGGGGAAGGAAAAAATAAAGATTTTAGCTCTGTCATCTGATATCCATGTATCGGGAAGATTTTATCTATTGCGGTTATTTTTAGTTAATTTTTGATTGGTTTTCAACAAATTCATCTCCCGTGGTACCTTCCCTTCTCAAAGGGAGACTGCTAATGTAACCCCATTGCTAAAATCTGGCCGTATATGTTTAGTTCAAAACTACCGTCCGATATCCATAATGCCCATCCTTTCAATATTCTTCGAGCGTATCATTTATGATCGTCTTCTTCACTTTACCCTCCCTTACATCTCTCCCCATCAGCACGGCTTCCTCCCCGGTGGATCATGCTTCACTAATCTCCCCGTTCTACACCGCCATATCACAAACTCTTTTGAGCTTAACTCACGATTGGATGTTTGCTATATAAACTTCTCGTAAGTATTTAACTCCATTAACCACTCCCTGCTGGTCTATAAACTCAAACATCGGTACAGCATACATGGCATTTCCCTTTCTTTAATCCGTAGCTCTCGTAAACAGCGTGTCCTTATTGATGGAATTTCCTCCACTTTTCTTTCTGTACCATCCGGGGTACCACAGGGTAGTGTCTTTGGCCCTACCCTATTTTCACTTCACTAAGAGGACATTACTGGCTATATCGTTCCCCTTGGATGCAGTATTTAGCTTTTCGCGGACTATTGCAAAATTTTCGAACAGATTGATTGGAGGCAAGATTGTCACACAAGCAGTCTTCCGACAGTACTTTGGGGACCATCTGGGCGCACCTTTCTCATAGCAATGCACTGAGGTATTCTGAATATTGAACTTTTCTGCTAACATCCTGACTATTACGGGTCAATCAGAATTGAGCATGTGTCTCACTTTTTGCATATTTTGGTAACACTGTGCTGTTGATGGATCCTCATCGTCATCCTTCTCGCTACCCACCACAAACCTCCTGTGCAGAAGCAAGAAACCATCACTTGGGACATTTCTCCATCTTCATAAGCATCCTTAACCATGGTTCTAGTCTCTTAACCCGATTTCCTGAGCTTAACACAAAATTTTATCGCATATCATTTACATCAATTTTTTTATCAATTTTATCGCCCCACCGGAAAGTGGCATCGTGAATTCGTGACGTGACCATCGAACAGGGGTTCAGTCTAGCACCAATCCACTCACTGTAAATGCCCACAATTAACTTACGTGGGTCGCGTTGCTTTTCCAAGGCCTCCCATTATCTTTCCCACCACGAATCACCCCACTCCAGCCATCTGCATTGGTGGCAAAAAGTCATTCTACTTATTTTTGGGGCAGACCCCCTTTATCTGTAGAGATGTGGTGTACTTGGATACGGAATGAATAAGTGAATGTGTTTATTCGAAATTATGCTTCGGCCTTGCTCTCCTTTGTTTAACTCTTTTCTTTACTCGGCTTAAAGGACTTTCATTATTTAAAAGAATTGCTTAAGGTGAAGTCAAGATTAAGTATTTTTGCGTTTTCCTTTAATTACGTTTTAATTCAAATTCAATTTAAATTCAAATGATCAATGTGTCTCAACGCATTTATTATTATTAGTAGTCGGCAGCCAGTAATATTCTTGAATTTGATGGATTCGGAAAAGATAAAACACAGTGTCGTGGACACCTGTCGATCGCTGCAACGACCATTCTAACACCCCGCATTCAAATAGTGAATCACTTTCTGGCTCTGTGCAAATCCTGCCATTTTTAGCGCTTTTCAAAATACCCCCCCCCCCCAAATTGCCTTATTCACTCTCTTCTCCTCTCTCACCTGCCATTTAAAACGCCCCGTCCCCGCTCATATCGTTCGCACCGTGTCTACACACCGCAGGAAGTCGGCCGGAAGGCCGCCTGAGCCCAGTGAGGATATCGTCGTCATCGGTGTTGATTCCTTGTTAAATACAGTACTGAGAAAATGCATAGGAAACCACCTGGATTTTTTTCCAAGACACACTGACAGTATATTTAATTTCTCATTTATCCATCAATATTTTCAGCGATTAGCATTTTAATCATTTTATATTCATAATTTTATTAACCTATTATGCCTATTCAAACATATATTATTGTAAATATGCATAGTATAAGATGCATTGAATTTCTCATACATTTTGTCAACCTAGGCGTGTATCATAGGCTCTGTTGTACGAGTATGTATGTTAGTGTGGGGCGCATGGCCTATCGGTGGTTCTCTGTGGTCTTCATGTCCCGGACAACTCAATGGCGTAAGAATTTTCAACTATCATTTCGTTTCAAGATATTAATTTCAGAGTGTAAAAATCATTCGCCTTGACCGAGATTTGAACCCGGATCCCTAAATGATTTTTGCACTCTGAAATTATTGCATTGAAATGCACATTAGCGGATGACTCCGTTAAAAGTTACTGTAGTGGCATTTCACGCAGTTTCTTTGGAATTTATCATTTTGTTGTTTATGAAAGGTTTTTGGGCATCATTGGAGAAATTTGCAGTTTGTTCATTTATTTAGTTAAATAAGAGTGCAAGGAGTAATGTTTAACGTGTTTATGATTACGCTTGGGGATATGATGGATTAAAACAGGCAATCCAATACTCCCGAAACGGATTCGAGTGGGCGAAGCAATCGGGCTGAATTGTGTGCTCAGGGTCAATACAAATACTAAACGTTGTGCATGTAGTAATATTATTGCTCAGTTGGGCACACTGTGCAATGTACCCTGAGTTTAAAAAATCCTCAGATTCGAATATCCACGATTGGCAGGGGACAGTCTGGGTGATTTGTGGCAGGAATAGTCACCACCGTGATAGGTCGTGGTATTCTTGTATTCGGTTGCGGATTAGGGGGTGATGTAATCTATTCGCCTTGATATAATAGTAATAGAACAAATCACGGCTCCTTTGTCCAAGTGGTTAAAATAAGCAAAATATTATTTCTAATTCTGACACAGCTTTATTTCATTATGGAGCTTTTGCCCGCATTGACCGACCAGTTGACGTCACCCCTTCGGCGTCAACGGTGACGTCACCTAATCTGGATGGTAAGGCCGAGGTTTGGGAGAAATTCACAAAATCCTTGAGCGATTAACGGTATTGGCCGAAACACTCAATATATACCTCGCTTTATATCACGATTAATTGTCAGGATTTCATTTGACACAACAAACCGTCGGTGTATCATTGAACATAGGTGGCAAAATTACGGAATTTTCATCTCTAATTTTTGAGAGGTTGTGAAAAAAGTTTGTCGGAGTGAAAAATTACGAGTGTTAATGAATCCGGATGAATATATCACTCGAATAAACGTATGACTTTACAGCTCGGGAGAGGAAATATCACGGGCGTAGGGGAAGGGGGCCACGAGAGGCCACCCCAACCCACTGCAGGTTCCCAATCCCCCCCTCTCAACTCCAAATCACCCCCGCCCCCCCTTGCGCCTCAACTCTTCCGACCCTCTCATACCCCCGGATATCTCTTGCTGATTGAGGAGATCCATAAGCCAATAGACCCCCCCATCTCCTCTTACCCCTCTCACCCCCCCGTTAAACACCCCTATCCATCCTATTTAAATATCCGCAAAGTATTTCCATAACCACCCAGTTTTTTTTTTGGGGATTTGAATCCTGGCGAGGGGGAAAGCATTCAATATTCAGCTCGAGCGCGTGCGGGGACCCGGCTTTACGCGGGCGTCCCTTCCGAGGGAGAACCACCCCCCCCTATCCTCCTCCTTCCTCCCCCTCCCCCTTCTTTTACCCGTCATCCCTACACACCCCCCGCCACCATTCCCGACGCACTCTCGGTCCGAATTTGCGGAACTGTCATTAGCTTTTTTTTCGCGAGGTTAAAAGGGTTTTCGGGCGGGATGGGATTATCCGAAATCACCTCTAGGGGGCTGGGACCCCCCCCCCTTCCCTTCTCACCACCTCTCCCGGAATATCCTTCTTCATATCCATCCACCTTACCTTGCAGCCTGGTCCGCTCTCGCTCCCTCCTTCCAATTTCCTCTCGTATCTTCACACCTCCCCACGTATCTTTGCTCCTTAGGCCCCCATATATCTCTCTTTCTAAATCCCTTTACCGCGCTCTTCAAAGGGCGCTGCCATCGCGCTGAATTCTGGATCTGATCGCTATACATATTTTAATATTGCCTTTGGGTTCAAGAGGAAGTCATCCATTTCTATGTGGCAAGTTTTCGGTGCTTACAACATTTTCCCCGAATTTTAGTTTGCGATGGGAAACTGTGCGTGTAAATGGCCCCCGAATGACCCGGATTTTAGCTCCCTCGACTATTATGATTGTTGTGTAGTCGAAAGATAAGATGAGGCACCCTAATGTCGCATCTCTACGCACCGCTATGGTATCAGCATCCGCGAATGTGGACAGTGGTGTTTTAAAGAGTGCGTGCGATCGATTCAGGGCGAGATTGGAGGCAGTCATTGCAGCTGAAGGGGGTTATTACATTGAGTAATGTTACTCTTGATAGATACCACTATTTGTGTGTAAAAGGATTTTCATTTTCATTTGTATTTTGATTAATAAAGTTTATTTTAAACAAAAGTTTTATTTGTCCGGATTTAAGCGTCGCACTCTGTTTATACATTTGCAAAACTATAGATTGTAAAGCCATCCCATGTAGACCTTGCAATATTATTTCTAAAATAAATATTTTTTCCCAATAATATTTATTTAACTGTAGAATAGTGAACTTCTTTGGGATGCTGATATGCGGAAGAATTCGTTCGGATATCATTGACCTCTTTAAGCTCCTTCGAAAGGTTCGGCCTTCGGTACCTACAATTTTTTTATGATTTACTTTATAGAACTACTGGTTTCCATTGTAGGAAAGGTATTCGCGAGCCATCGTATGAGAAATTCTTAATAATTCTCTTTCTCCTCTCTCCTCTCAGCTTCCACAAATCTCGGTATTCATTCTCGAAAAATCCCGATATTTTGGATGATATTTTTTTCGTCGTATTCTTCCGCAATTCTCGTTTTTCTCTAAAGAGAGCCGACATATTCGAGGCACAAATTGTAGAGTGCTTGTCCAAAACTTACAAACATTTTACGACTGCCAAACTCTAGTGCAAAGTATCTATAGTAGCAATTTTGAATCCTGAAGTTTGAAAACTAAAGTACGAGAAAAACCAAAATAGTTAATGACGCATTGGTTTCGCCAAAGTTTTTATTGCTAATGAATCGGGAGGGAAAAAAACACGTTAAGTTTGAAAGGGCAGCACTACGCATTAATAATTTTTTGCCCATTTTTTTGCTTAAAACATCGGAATCCCTTATTGATTTGATCGTTACTCTACTTTTGTTGGTTTTCCAACAATGGGGACTACATGCCACGAGGCACTTGCAACAGCGTAACTTTGGTGCGTAATTTTTCCTGGAATCTCACATTTTTACGAAACTAGCGCAAGGCACACTAGCATTTCACACATGGCTGTAGTTTGGAAAGGAATTCCTATTGGATCATTATGTGATCGTCAGCCAAACGTACAACCACTTGGATTTTGTTTCTCTACCTCCAACGATCACGTAAATCACTCCGAAATTAAAATGTTAACCATGTAAACAGTTTTTGCATAAAAATGCGGGCAATTAGGCGTGTTACAGTATCCACTCAATTCTTTTGGCTGTGAAACAGGTTGGCACTAAAATCGTAGATATTAGGAAGAGTCAAATGAAAACCTTGAAACTTATATATATATTTCAACCTCGCAATTTCATGGAAACAAAAGATTCCCAGTTAAAATTATTCTCATATGTACCCTCCATGGTGTGCAATGCAATTATTCCAGTTCTTAGAAAGTTGACGGTACCTCCAAAAAAGCTATCGCATTAACTGCTACGAGGGTAGGCTGAAAAATAATGCACATTTGCCTGTAGATCACTGAAAAAAACAAATATCAAGATCGGGAAAAAGTGCATTAGAGTACAATTCATAAGTTTCGAAATCATATATTTATTTTTCAATACATTCACCGTTGAGGCGAACACATCCCAGCGTGTAACAAGTGTTACCACTAGCCACAGAAAAACTCTTCCGACCTTTCTCGAATCCAGGACATGACAGCTATCTTCACCTTATCGTCCGAGGTGTAATGATTACCCTTCAGTTGTCTCTTCAGTTGAGGAAAAAAATTGCAAGGCACAAGATCGGGAAAATGAGGAGGGTGTGAAATTTGTTCGAATTTCAGGTTTCGCAGAGCCTCTCCAGTTGCGCGCGAGGTGTGTGGATGGGCGTTGTCATGTTGCAAGATTATTGGCGCCAGGCTGCCTTTAACACGACAAACTTCTTCCTTAGATAATTGAAATAAGTCATACAAATTCAATCATTGAATTAATTATTTGTGTAACTTTTATCTTAAATTATATTTCGTCATGGTCAAATCCATTAATTTGTTCGTTTTGGGTTTTTGCAATCATTTTCGCAAATGTAAGGGCGGAGGATGTATTGATTTTTAAATTCGAATTCGGAATTATTCCAATTAAATTAATTTTATGGATTACATATTTCCGTGTCGCAAACAGTTTCCACCCTGAAGGTAAAACATGGAGGCGAGTGTATTTAGTTGGAACAATACTTTGCATCGATCATCGTGGCCGGGAAATGAAATATGTCTGGAGATTGTCTTGGGACCTTTGATACGACGCGAAGCCAGCCGCGAGGGATCTCTGCAGTGAGTGATAGATGCCCCTTACTGCTATCACTGCGAATTGCAAATATATCCGTCGGTTGCGTATCGGCCGAATGGGAATGCTCAACTCATTGGAATTTGCGTCATGATGATCGTTATATCCATAGTCAAGGAATCCTACGAAACCTCCTCTCTCCTCATCGAGGTTTCCCTTATCGGAGAGTTATACAGGGTTCGTCCGGAAAATAAGTGTACTGACTACTGATTTTTTCCCGGCGCTCCAGGCGCGCCCAGCACCGCTCTGACGGACTGCGATTGGAGGGGGGTATGTTGGCAAGCGACGCTGAAAAAGGCAGTCGGCTCTGAGCTGTGGTGTAGTGAGGAGCTCTGTTAACGCGAACCTCCACGCTTCGACCCACGCCACGGAACGCGATGCCGAAGCAGCGTTATTCCATCAAATTTGCGGTAAAGCTTGGGAAATCGTCTACCGAAACTGTCAGTATGATTAACCAGGCTTACGGGGAGTCAGCCATGTCCAGAAACATGATCTTTCGGTGGCACAAGATGTTCGTGGAGGGCAGAGAAGAGGTCGACGACGAGTCTTCGAGAGGTTCCCGATGATGCCTTCGCGGGAGCGTTCCAGGAATGGGAACGCCGCTGGAACAAGTGTATCGACTCACAAGGGTCCTATTTTGAGGAATATTAGCTTAAGATATGTAAAAGTGTAATAAATTTTTTTTCCTGAGCTCAGTACACTTATTTTCCGGACGAACCCTGTAGTGTCTAACTTTGGGGGACCTGGGAGGACTAAGAGGTCACCTCCCGCTTCGACCTTGGCGTCACTCACTCGTAGCATTGAACCAGCTATTGTGCCCACTCTAACACGATGGCACCTCGAATGAAATTCTTAAAACATGCGGTTTGTGAACCCAGGCAAATAACCATCCTTTCACGGCTCTTCCTGAGATATCCGTCCACCGGAGTTCGCGAAAATTACCGATTCCTTTTGCGAAACATTATTAAAATAAATATAAATGTTTATCAGTCTTTTACACTTTCATTAAACTTCAATGTTAACATGTAGAGAAATAATGTAAGGGAAGACTGTAAAGTAATCACTCAAGACCAACTGCTGCTGACTCTTAGTTCTTATTAGAAACTAGAAGCCAAAGTCGATAAGTTGTAGGTTTTTGTTGGAGTCAGGGACGTTTTGCTCGGTTGATTGCTTTTTATATAAAATATGCCCTCTCACACAAATCCATTTCATTTTCATCACAATTTCAGTTACGACAAACAGTTTTTAGCGACTCAAAATTTATACTCCCTTGTAATTACGTGGGTTATTTGTGGAAAGGTTTATTTTCATTGAATAGCTCGGTTTATGTATCGTAATTTCTTGTCTATTCATTTGGAGCTTCTTTTATGAGACCCCTCTGAATTTATAGTTTATTAATAATTGATTTTTAATCTTTTATAATTTATTCAATAACTTAATCGTTGTCAAATTTTATTTTTAATTTAGCAGTTTGTGGGTAATTAATTAAAATATATTTGAATTTTATTACTTTTTTATTGAAAAAAATGAATTAGTTTATAAAAAAGATATAATTTAGAGTACTTATCAAGTGAACCGAGTTTGAGCACAAAGGATTCTCCTTGCGCGTCAAAGGTTTTTTCGATAGTTATCTCACTTGCATTATTAACTTCGAAATTTAGAAACTCAGGGCAAACCGAAACAGTCGCTTAAGTACATGCAAGCCGATCGCCCATGAGGGAATTCGTAGACAATTCGTCGCCCCCCCCCCCCCGCCCCCTGCGCTCAGAGTCCGCTGTTTACCGCTGAGCAGCTAATAACCCGGGGGCGCGGCCACCCGTGACCGCCGTCACCCTCCCATCTCCGCTGTCGTCTGTGGTCGGAAGAGGAGGTAATTGACGGTTTCCTAGACGACGACGGCCAGGGGTCGCACCCCCTCCCCCTCTCTTCCACCCTCACTACCCTCCTCTCACCCTCCCTCCTCGCGCTTAGGAAACCTACATTGACCGCTCTCTCCTTCCCCCTCCCCCCCGCTCAGTTGTACTGCCCCCCTCCTCTCCTCCGCCCCCACCCCCCCGCTCGTGTATGAGTGGCAGTCATGGAAATTGAGACGATATTCCTCTGAAGTTCTCGTCTTTACTTTCTTGTGCGGCTCCAGTCAGTCAATTCCTTGCTCTCGTGGGCCAGGAGATACGGCATGCAGCTGCGTTAGGTGTGAAGAGTGGAGGAATATTTTTAATTAGCATATTCTTCCCTTTAAAATACGAAAACGTGATCTTTATTCAGGCATTCGTATCCATTGTAGGCATTCAGGGTGCGTTCCAAAAGTAATGCTTTTATTTTTTTGAATAATTAAAAGAGCAGATTTGGACAAACACTTAAAATTCTTCAAAGTACTCTTTCCTTGGGCCTCTACACACTTTTCCAGTGACTCTGCCTTGACCGGTACCGACCTTGGAAGGCGTATTCGGAGACTTCTCGCAAGGTCTTCGTCACGGCTGATTGGATCTCGTCTACGGACGAAAACCGGGTTCCTTTTAGGGTTGCCTGAATCCGAGGGAACAAAAATTAGTCTGCTGGTGTAACATCGGGACTATTGGAGGGGTGGGGCAACGTTGGCACGTGGTGTTTGGCCAGGAACTCGCGAACTCCTAACGCGTTGTGGCAAGGCGCGTTGTCGTGATGGAGTTGCCAGGTAGCGGAGATGTCTTTTCTTGTCCTGATGACCCTTTTACTGAGTCTTGCTAGCACATAATCGTAGTTGGCAGCGCTAACTGCCTGTCCTTGAGGAACAAACTCTTTTACTGCCGAAAAACACAATGAGAATTGTTTTCACTTTTGATTTGCTCATTCCTGCCTTTTTTGGGCTTGGAGGACTGGTCGGTGTGCCACTCAGAGCTTCGGCGTTTTGTTTCAGGGCGTATTCAAGAACCTAGGTTTCATCACCTGTAGTGCTGGTGTCGAAATAATCAGGTTAATTTTCAATGCGTTTCAAAATTTCATTAGAAATTTCCGCATGTTTGCTCTTTTGTGATAAGATGGGCGGGCAGAGGTTCACAATAACTGACGATCTGCTGTTTTCATAGCTTGGAGAGCACTAAGACTGGTTTTGCGGCAAAGCTTAGCTTCATCCTCACCTATTCCAAGTAGTTTGATTCAACTCCCATAGATCGAATGGGCGCGGGAAACTGTTAAAACGCACTCTGAATGAATGCTCCTAACGTTTTTGTAAATTAGCTCCAGGTATTGAACATTATAAGAAAATCATGAAAATACTTTGCAATGAGTCAGATAATCGAGCATTACTATACGAAAATGTTTTGACCTGACAATTGAGTAGTGGTTGCGACACTTGTAAGAATCATATGTGAATTGCGAGTGTTGCTCTGACTAGGATTAGGCTATACTATGAGGGACTGCTTAAAAAATTGCATATACATGTATGCATGCTTTAAATCAACTTGATGAAATGCTGAGTTAATTTCAAATGAATTGTGTTGATGGCAGACGATAATGATTTCAACATTTGAAACGATGAAATTTATTCATCCGCATGGAGGTTATAAAGTTGCTATGCGAGTCCTGCTTCAAAATGGCTCCTAGTCCATTAGCCCCCAAGCCGATTGCCATTCGTTGGATTCCTAGATATTTAAGCCCTGAGCATTGAACGCTGATTACAGTTATCTTGTCACGTTAACCGTATGCGCAATAATTTTTCACCGGTTGATTATTAGGTGTAGTTTTTCCGTGTGTTCCACAGTGCCCGAGGCATGAGGGCTGGGCTTCATTGCGGCGATAAAGTGCAGCGTTGGCTTAAAAGGTCGCATGAAAACGCGAGAAACACCTCCTATCTGTGATATTTATGGACGGACGCTATCATTTGTTGGAATGGCCGAAGCGGGATGAGGCTACGGGGCACTCGGTCGCTCACCAGGATTTTTAAATAAGTCATTTTTGTGATCGGTGTATGAAGTGATGCCTCGATGAATTTTAGTGATTGGAGTGAAGTACAAGATCTCTTTATTCTCCTTTTTTTGTTGACTTTCTACGCTTCGGAAGGATATGCAATCGACATTAGTTAACGATACAAAACTCTCTATCCTTATAACTGCCTGTTCACATATAACAGATGATCCTTCTGATGGAGACAAAATTTAAAATCTTAACTTTAAATAAACGTCCCCCTCTCTCTTTCTTTATTTTAAAGCAAATGAATAATTTCCCGATAGATTACGCGTGCAAGTTATAAACTCCGGATGGGAAAATGCGATTAATCCAGTGTTAAGAAAATGCGTATGAAATATTTACCATTAGTTTTATCATTTTTTTCACAAAATCTTTGTTTCTTTCGTGTTGTTTATCTTGAAGGTTTTGTTATCATTTTACTTGGGATGTGGTTTCAATTTGTCAACATGTTTCTTCTAGGTTGTCCTCTGGAATTAACATTTTTATTTTGTACTATACTTCCCGAAACTTTGTTTCGATGAACATTAATTTACTTGAGCGTTTTGTACTTTTCATTACCACTGTCTCTCTGTTGCGGTTATCGGCTAGCGATTGCGTGAAAAAGTTTTAAATGAGTTTATCCTTCATGTTTCCCATGTTCCACGAATGAACATAGAATGATGTGTATGGAAAATGCCCCTCTTGAAACACGACATCATCTTGATCTGGAATTCTACGATATAGTATTTGTTGGCATCGTTGCCGTGGATGTAACTGGATGACAATTACAACCTAGTAAAAAACAAAGGTTTTACTAATGGACAAACTACTCTATTTCCCCAATTGAAATAAAGAAACAGAATTTCAGGGAAGTATTAGTGGGATTATTGAGTAGGATCGTACTGTGGTTATGATGGTCAATGATGTATTAAAAGTGCCAAATTACATTTATGGTTGTTCGCCGTTCCTGCTATTTTTACTTCTCAGCTCGTCGAATGAAGAATTTTTATCTGAACTTTCACTGCTCATTCTGATTCTGCTTAAAATTTCGAATTTACGGATTTCATTCCCACCTACTATCATATTCAATTTTGTACCTAATGTTAAAATTAATCATTTTACATGTGTTCCTATGCTTCTCATATAGCTTTGAATGGGTCGGTAGTTTAATATTTCATAAGCTTATCTACTGCCTAACTCACTCCCGCATCGTGCCACTGAGGTCTTTCAACAATTGTAGAGCTCATCACGCGAATCGCCGCCACGTGTGTAATTTCACACATCAGCGTAGTTGGACGACTTTTTTTCCACTGATATCTATGGTTTCCCGGAATTGACCGATATGCTGATGTTCGTGCCCCTCAGCATTTAGATAGGATTCTTTGAAGTTAGGAGTCAGTGACTCTTTGGTCTGTGGCACAACGATCAACCCGTTTAGCACCAACGAATACATGTCCACGCTTCGTCGTATCACGTTTGAGGTGAAGCACGTATATTTGACAACTTATTGGAAAAAATATTCACTATAAAACTACGTAAGTATCATTGCAAAGGCCCCACATTTCGGGGTCGGTGATGGAGTGGTTAATATAAATAGAAGTTGAAAGGATTTATACAAATGACCCAATGTTGAACCTCGCATTTATTTTGAATACCTCAAGGAGTCATGGCGGTACAAATAGGGCACAACTCGAAACATTTGAAAGCATTAATTACAGACCTTGGCTAGGAGAATGAGGATGATGAATTGATAAACAGAAAAATTTTCCCTTCTGTTTTAAATGAAAATTTAAACGACTGTTTAAAAATTAATGGCGGAATATTCGTATGAAAGATCAAAAGTTGGGTTGTTCCCTTTTCGTACTTAACCGTATACCGAATCAATATCTAATAAATCACTCCGCTTTGATTTCTCTCCATGACATAGACGCATGTTTTTTTCATTGCAAATGTATCGTCAAAAGGATGCAAACAAATTGAAACTTTGAGATTAAATGGAGAAATGCTAAAGCTTTATTTATTTTTTTAATTTTTAAACGTTCAATCTGGTGTATCTCTCATTCTGTAAGAGAATCTTGGACGCAAGGAGTTAAAATACGTTGTCGAAGTCCATGTTTGAGATTTTATTTTGCATCATTTAATTCTATGCATGCTTACCCTTATTTTATTACCGATTGTTTAAACTAGCGAAATAATTTGAGGGTGAGGGTATTAGTATTAAGTCTGTACACACTCAAAGTATCTCGGGATTGTCATACTTGAATAAACACAAAAGGAAAGGAATTAAACACGTATATTCGATGATTGATTAATGTAAATTAAGTTTGCTTACTTTTTGCTCGGATGGAAATCGTTTTTGCGTATGTATATGAATTTTTGCGGTAGGAAAAATGCTTGCCCCCAATTTATCTGCCTAAGTATAAGATTCTTGGTTAAGAAATATGTGTTCACATTCTTTGAAAATGCTCGATTGCGCTCTTTAGGGTTTCTGGTACACACACACACACACACGCACCAGAAATATGCACGTATACGCGTATGCATCTATCGGTGGAGTCCTCTGTTCTACTGTTACATTTCCGTCGAACAATAAAGCTAACTGTAATAGATTTAATAGAAAATTCGAAGTGAAGTAAAACCATTTATGATTTGATTCTGCCGTTCCAAGCTAAATGCCAATAACAGGACACTTTTTTGCGCTTAAATTTTAATTTTTAGGCTTTTTTTTTTACTATGTACAATGTAGCCAATTTAATAATTTTGGAAATTCTCCACTGCAACCCAAATACGTCCGTTCATTCATTTTCCTTGGCTAAACTGACACGCATCAATGGAAGGAGCGTTAATGCGAACTTCTTGCATAAAGAGCCCAGACCGCAGTCGTCGGCGTTGGTGGCCATGCTTTCCGCAAATTGCCCAATTCCTCGTTGTTTTACGGCGGCCCCAAACTCGGTTCCCGTTGGCAGAGCACGGCAGGAGTGTGTCGCGGAGCGATAGTAAATGTGGCCGTGATCTGCTTTTGTGATGCCATCGAGGCCCGCTCGTTCACACTGAAGGCTTTTCCAGGGAAACGTCCGAAAGAGGAATAAAAGCTAATGATGTCAAAGCTCTTAAAATATGCAAGTATGCTAAGTTACATTGCGACAAAAATTAGTGCTTTAATCAGTGAGATAATGTTAAAAGTAATCCTTTGAATAACTAAAATATCGTAACGGCCAATTAATGTGCATAACCCTTTGTACTTTTATTATTTGAGTGATTGTATGTGTGGTCAAGGACGCCTCTGGTGTTCAATTATTAGCAAAACATTCCTTACGAGCCAATGTAAGGATAAAATAATTGTTAAATGATAAAATTATATAGGGTAATAAGCTCTCTAACATTGAGGTAAGTAACAATTATATGGTAAAGCTGATCGGAGGTCAGTAAATGTTATGGTTGGATATGCCATAACATTTACTGACAGCATAATGATAAGGCACAACAGAATCACCGTTTTTTAAGGGGCTGAAACTAACAATGCTACGGAAAATACTGCTACTTATATGTGTAAATACTGTTGAATAATCGTTCTGTGAAAACCTACAAATTATATATTTCTTCTTGTGAGTAACGCCTCCGCATTTCGAAATGGCGAGGCGGTGCTTTAATATTTTCCTCTAAATTTCAATTCTCGTTTTTTTTGCAATATCTTCAGCCTTTATAGATAATAACAGGACTTTTCATTGCATCGAAGCCTATTTCCAATGACTGAAGCTTCATCAATGTGTTCAGTCTCCCACGTGATGAGATTCCCTTTCTCGCACCATGGCTTCCATTCACAAAACGATACTTTGCCTGACCTTTTAGGAAAAAGGTTCATTTTTCACTTCAAAAGTCGCACCTCATGGCTTCTAAACTCAAGGAGAAAACATCAATATTAGCGATAGATATTCGACACAAATGGAATGTTTTCTCGATAAATCACGATCGAAAGGTTCTTTCAGATGATACACGCTCAACAAACGTCATATTAATTCCGTTCGCCATGAACCTTTCGTTCCTTGGACCTTTTAGAAATGATTTAGAGGAGTCATTCTAGCCGGAAGGAAAGTCAGCGCCTTCCAGGGAGCGTGAGCAATGTCACGCGAGGGATACGGTGATGAATGCCGTACAAATCAAGCGCCAACACGCCAGTTTGTAGCCCTGCGGGGTCAGGCAGATGGGAGGCGGTAGCGGCCCTAATGACCGGGCCCTGTTCCGTGGGCCGCTTAATTAAGCACGCGAGCTCGTCCGTGCTTAGAGTCAGTTCGTCCGTCGCCGGAGAGTTGGCTCCGCGGTGACCAGTGCCGCCATCCGCGGGCAGATGATCGCGCCTCCATTCTACGCATGTAGTCTGACGTGGCCGGCGCATTGCTTTTGCATGTTTACGGTAGGAATTTAGAAAGCATTAATGTATTTAGGGTAAAATATTGCAATACTCGTGTTTACCAAAGAATTTTCTTTTTTCATCTGCTAGCTAGAAACTAACTTCTCTTTCTCTTTATTCTAATATATTAAGTTTCTTGAAATCTCTTTTCTATCAGAGTGGCATGCATTCGGCATTTGTTCCAAAAGGTGTTTGAGTTAGTGACGTCAAAGTGTGACCAGTATGGTAGACATATTCGGAGGAAAATGTAAAAATTCGGAAAAGAATGACTTTTTCTTTCGAGATACGGTGAATGGTGTGCAGAATAATAATTGAACTATTGATAAACGAGGGTTGCTATTTATATTTTGAGCTTTATAATGAGAAGACAGTAATATATGGTTAAAAATGGCTTTATTGTTATTCGAAATATTCTCCATTATAATCAGTATGCTTTTGCATGCGCTCTGACCAATTTTCGTTACCCTTTGCCACTTTGATTGAGGTCCCTCCAAAACATGGTTTTTGAAAGCATCAACGGCTTCTTCAGGCGCCAAAAAACGTTTACCACGCACTTTTGTTTTGATAAACGGGAATAAAAAGAAGTCATTTGGTGCTAAATCAGAGCTGTATGGAGACAGTTAGTATTAACAGGGTCAAACTTTCAGATGGAAATGTTAGATGGCGCCTCTTGCACTTAGTGTTGTCAAGGCTACAAATATAAATAGCAACCCACATATGTAGCAGTCAGTTGAAGTATTATCCTAATGAAATTTTAATGGTGGAAATAAAATATCAGTTCACAGATATTTGGATCAGTATTAACAGACATCGCTCTCTGATTACGCGCTCTTTTTTAATTTGTTTGTCGTTACGTCACCGTCACAAAACTCCAAGGTGGACAGAGGGGAAGGAAACCCTATGCAAATGCCTTGCATTCTCCCCCAAAGATGTCGCTGTACCGCATCGACATAACGCTGCCTAAAGCTGGATGGAGCGCTGGAAGGAACAAATGCGGTGGAATCTGGGAAGGTCCAGACACTTCTTTAAAAGTATCTGCAAACGTATTGAGACAAAAGTATGCAACAGCATGAAGTCGAAGGCGGAATAAACAGTTCTCGAACTTGCTTTAACCTAAAAGTGAGAATCAGTCGAGAACCGTAGAGAGGGATGTATATTATTTCATGGTAATTCTGTGTTGATCTCAGTGGGATATTTGGAAACAAGGAGATTGCAGTAAAGTATAAAGTTTAGTTGTTTTGATCGCGGGTCGTTAAAATGAGGGTTACAAGTTTGAGGTTGTTTTAGAATAGGTAGCGATAAATACTTTGTGTGCACGTCGTCCGTATGTACATTTATGAAGAAATATCCTAAGTTTAAGTAGCCCAAGTTTTATAAAATAATGGCAAATCAATTGAATTTCAATGAAGAATTGATGCGAGAATCATTAAAGCATAGGATATTTCATGACCACAGTGCCATCTATATTTGAAAGCGACAATCACAAGGAATCCTAGCGTCCTCTCTCTCTCGATTGCGGATATCTTCCGAGTGGTCGTCTTCGGTGCTCCCTACTGGTCGTGCGCCGTCGCCGGTCGTTTGTTTCTCCCAGGCGGCAGCTCCTGCCACCGCCCTCCGTTTCTGCATCCCTCCCGTCCTCTCCAATCGAGCGAACCCTGGGACGGCGCGCGAAGGAATATCATCTTTTCGACCTACGCTCTCTTCCCCCGTCGCCCTCGAGGAAATTTCTCAGAAAGGGACGGGCTATATCCTCTGAAGGGCTCACGAAGCCCTGCCGCGATCTTACCTCAGATAAAGTCCTCGCGGCGGCTCAAGATTTGCCTTGTCGCTCATGTGAGCTCTCAACTCGGCTGTCTCAAGGGTCGCGTACCCTAGGGCCATCTCGTGCCTTAAAGGCACTCGGATTATTCCTTTTTTTCTCCTCGGTTTTTCAAAGCCACGTGTATTTTTGCCTCATATACTCGACAGCCATAATAGGTCGTTCGATAGAGACAAGAGGCTCTGAATCTATCCTAAATTCCTCTCTTCACCAAGACTAGTTATAAATCATTGGCGGACTAGTATTTCTATAATATTGGAAGACCAATATATTCAACGAACTAATTCTTTTCTAAAAAAGTAAACATGGATTACTTAATAACTATGACCCCTCAGGAGGTTGTAGGGTCTTATGCAATTAGTAAAATTGAATATAAGAATTAGTTTTCTAGCATTAAAGCAATGCGCTCTATTACATTTCGTAATATTAAATAAGTCATTAGCATGTAAAGTTTTTGAAAATTGATTCAGCAAATATGACTCGAAATATAATCGTTAAAGCTTCAGGAGCCTCGAACATACATTTGGAAAGACCGCACAGATGCCCGCGTTTGGGGTACTCTTTCAGAGTATAGGCTTCCTCTTTATCGGCCACAGATGCTCTGCGCATATAGCCCTTTCGATTGGCCAATGCTACAACAAACAGAAGGATCGCAAAGTGCCTCAAACGTCATGTATTCAATTCTCAACTCGGGTTCAGCTATTGTGATGTGGTGATATGTGAGAAAGTTACCTTCAAATAAAAAAACTATATTGTTAGTAATTTTTCCAATTCCGTGGTTTAATCGTTCTTGTAGTCGTTTTTGGGAAAGGAAATCCCCGTTTGGGGTCTACGCCTATGTTTTGATTCCTGGCTAGGGGTTGAAATATTCCGTTAAGCATCTCGTGCATTGGCCATTCTTTCTTCTACTTGCACGCTTTTAAATTGTTGCCACTTTATTTAAGTTGCTCTGAAGGTAAGAGATCATTCCTCTTATTCCCAGGCGGGGTAACATCCTCGCTTGCCAACACAGATGTTGTGGGTTCGATTCCCACCTAGACCTGGAACTTGGGTGTTTGCAATTGTCTTCAATGTTGTGCACAGTGGTTTGTCGGAAGAATGGACTATTAATTTCCAAACTCGCCATAAAAGTTGTTAAATAAAAACAATAAATCGATTTCTTTTTTTGCATCAAAGAATAGCGTAATCTAAGGGCATACGGCTTCTGTCACGGGTCCTCCACCCCCGTGGGGCCTCTGCGGGGCTCTCGTTTTGATTATTCAAGCGAGCTGCGATTTTAGACGGGAATCGTTGGATGCAAAGTGTATACTATCATCAATGGTGAGTACCGGGCATCCGCGGGCGTGGTCCTCAATATTCCATTGGGGGTATGAAGAGGAGCGGTCGTCCTCTAAAGCCCTCCCTGTACATCCCTCCGTCTTGCCCACACGCCCCCAAAGCCCCCGGGGGCCTTCCCTCGTGGAGGTGGTAGGCCGCGCGTCACTCGCGCGCCGCGCCGCGCGTATGGAGCTTCGTCGTTGGAGAGCGAGTGCTAGACCGTCATGTAACCCTCCTACCCACCTCCACCTTTCCCCATTTCGTTTTTTTTTTCAATTTTTGTAATTTCAGTACCTTGCAAGCCACCGCTAGGGTGTGTGGGAGGGGGTGAATACACACATGACTAATTTTGACACGAATATGACTCTATCACGATCGAATGAATGTTATTTTGAACCCTTCTCGATCGTGCGAAAAATGGCATCTTAAATCCATCTGGTTTATACTCAATCTCTCTAATTTTACTCACATAATTTCTCCTACCGTGGTAAGATGGGGGTAATAATAAATTTCCAGCATCACTGCTAAAGAGACGTCCTCCCATATCATATGCAAGAGGTTTTATCTCTAAGTTTACCTTCGCTCCGTGAGTGATTCCCAGCCTAGATGCTCTGCTATTTTGGATTAGCTACTAAGTTTATCATAACAATATTTTACAAATGTACCTTCTCTACGCCACATGCGATACAATTCGGCAATGAATCCAACTTCGCTCGATGGGGGGCGTGGTGCACTGTTTGTGTGTGAGGGCAGTGGTCCCCCCCTTCTTCCCCTCCCGAATAACCCTCCCCTCTCCGCCCGCCCCACAACCTTTTCGCTTCCTTCCCATTTACATGCTCACTAGAATGCGGGACTTTCCGCCTCGGCGCTTCCGAGTGCGCGGAGATCGAAATGGTTCGACAGGCAAAGTTTGCGGTCGGGAAGTGACGAGGGGCGGTAAGGGGAGGAGGGTGGGATGGAGAACTTGATGTTCTTTTTACTGGGACGGAATTGGGACTGGGAGTTCAAATGGAGCAAGAGGAGACTCGGCGTGTGTTGATAAAAATGCACTTCGGGGCATGGAATGCGGAGGGCTTGAAAACACGGCTTCAGGAAGTCCGGGTATGGTTTATTTTCCGGATTCATATTTCGGTTATCTCCCAGAAAAAAACTCCGCACGCTTCGTATCTTATTCTTACGAGTGCCTTCATCGTGTGGAAAAATCTGAAAACAAAAAGACTGCAAATAATAATGTCCAGAGGAATGTGTTGTTTTTTCTCAAGTTTTCTTGATTCGGAATGAAGGTTTTCACGCAGACTTTCTTAACTATTCGTCATTTGTGACGCGAAAAAATGTTGGATCACTCGTCATGGAAAGTATTTCCAATATCTTGATAGCTATTAAATTTCATCAATCTGTGGAAATAGATCAGACTGAAAGGCGTTGTAATATTTATTTCATTGCCACCGTTGCCCAAAATTTCATTCATAAATACTATTTTTTTGTTTTTTTTTAAAGAATTTTTTTATCCCGGTAATGCCGGCTTCTCTTTTGTTGGTAGCTGATAATCCTCCTACTGTTTCCCGATACATAATCTTACGAGTTTTATAATGAGCATGGAGAAGCAAACATTTTGAATGTGAAAGATTTTAACGGACAAGATGAACGAATTCCATTCAAGTAAAATGTTTCCTCGCAGAAAATATGTTCGAAAGGGTAATGGAAAATAGAGAGAGAGATGGGGCGGACAATATTATGGAAGATGATGGAACACGAAGCGGGAAAACTCGCAGAGAAAGGCGTAAACGTCCAGCGAATCCGGGTAAGAAAAAAAACCCTGGGAGTAATCAAAGGGACAATTACTTCTGTGAAAATGTTTTCCGAAGTCATTTTGTGGCGTTGTTGCTGGGTGGGAGGAGAGGGCGAACTGGATATTGAGATGTAGATGGTTTTGCGAAGCTCTCTGGCTATGCGATGTTCGTTTTTTCGACTCTGTGCCATGTGTGAGGGAAGAGGGGGAGGGAGGAGGAGAGGGTGGGAGAGGGAGGATTATTACGGCCATTACAGCGACCCCGTCCATCTAAGGGAGGGGGGTGGAGGAGAGCCCGCCGGACAATACCCTCACCCACCCACCCTACCCTCCACTCCCCTCCCGGCCCGGCCGACCCCCGTCCCCTCCGGAAACGCCATGACACCACACGTGTCGCCACATGACACCACGACTCGTGTGTGAGCGGGAGGCTCCGAGATCTCTTTATGATTTTCTGCAATAATTAGCTGGTGTTTCGGTCCTTCGCATACACCAACACCCCGGTTTTTACCTACCCGAAAATCCTCGTTTCATACGCACGTTTTAAGCCTTTTTCCAAAACCTTATCACTCGAATCGGTCATCAGTTTTCAAGACTTAAGTGTAGCTTTAACATCATCGATACGTATGTACTTAATTGGCGAATTTGCGACTTCGGCTGAGCTTTGAACATGATATACCTCTGCTGATATTATTGCTATCCTATCCGTGTTTACGTTATCTGGTTGCCATTAAGGGCATACACGATAAACCAAATTCATACAATTCGTGTCTGTGATTCCTCTAAAGGCTGGAAATTAGGGTGCATCTAATTAGGGGGTCATCCCATCCCATCCTTGCCTAGGATATTTTAAAATTGGTGGTGCCTTTCCAAATTCAAGTGAACGTTTAGTTAAAAAATACATATATACAATGTGTATATGTATATATAGTATATGTACAGTACCTGCAGTTCCACCCAAACTATTCGTTTTTTCAAGTACCAGATCTTCCTGGAGGACTATAACCGGCACGGAGAAAGGAACTGGCCCCCCTACCCTGATGTGTGAATTTCCGCACACATCAGGGGGGGGTCCATCGGGCTTAGTACTGGGTACCACCATAACCTAACCAACTGACCTTCGGGTCGATTATTGTGTTTATGGTATATTTATTTATGTGTAATTACGTTCATTACACTGAATGTCGCGGTGAGATTGAGTAAATGCGATAAACAAAACTCTTAAATGTAACTCATGAAAATCTAATTGTTTCTCAGTGAGTATAAGAATTTTCCTTCGGTTGGTAGAATATTTTTTAATTTTTTAAACCATAAAATCGTAAATTCTCCTCCAGTCGGCACCAAATGATGCCTCGGGCATATAACATTTCAATAAAGTATATCGTGAATCATTAATTGGCTGCAGAAGGAATGTTGTCGGAAGGCTGGGTTGAGCTTGCGATGGAGTTTTTGATGTGAAATGGAGTTTTGAAATAGTTTTCCATATTACATTAATGCTGCCGTATTCATGTTTCCTAACGGTATTGACTGTGTCATTCTAATGATATCATGGTAGAAGTCGCTATATATTTTGGCAAGCAGATTGACTATAATCAATGTGACGTGTATCAAATGGAACATTCTGAAATGATAAAGAAATTGGACAAAAATATCTTCGAGGGAATTTGATAATACAATGTTCATGTTAATTTATTAATAAGTCCTAACAATTGCAGCGTACTTAATAGATAGATAGAGGTCTCTATTTGGGGGAATTTAAGGCCAAATGGTCCCTTACTCCATTTAACTAATCGATGTATACATATTATATTAGCCATAAAATTTATAAAGGCATGCATCAAATTAATACATATAGACTAACAGAAATACATTATGAACAGATTTGCACATTGCAAAATATATGTATACATCCATGTATACCTACATATACAAATTAAGTCTACACACCTAAACATAAATACATACATACTCAAAGTAAATTGCAATGAAGAAAGAGAACAATAAAATAGGGAAAGTCTGATCAAAGAATGTGGGAAAAGTTAGGGAGAGCGTGGCATTGCTCTCATAGCAAAAACCCATGCAGGAAAATACCCACGAAGAGAATTTATACGCTCGCTTGTAGGGGTAATGAGATTGCCCCATGTACAGCGATAGACACCACCTAGTGTAGTGACCGTAATAGATTCGACGTCATTATCGACCGCGGAATTCTTACGTAATACCCTTATATGACGTAGGCATTCATCAGGAGAGAGATACGGCAATTCTTCGGACTTAGTTATTCCTCATTATGATATCGGCGTCAGGAGTGCGCAGTGGTCCCCGCGACCGCCGCACCGGGTGCGGCGGTGGGGGGGTGGTTGGGGGGGTTTGGGTGGGGGTGTGGCCTGGGCCCTTGAATAAGGGGAGGGGGGTGGGACTTGAGTTCTCATTTTGGACACGCAGAGGGAAAGGAGCGAAGGACAAGGACCCCGGTAAGCCATCGATTCTCTGCCTCAATGATTATCCGCTTTAGCTCCATAAGCTTATTGGATTTAGAAAAATATCTCTACCGCGGAGGGGAAGCCATAGCTGAGCATATTCAGTATTTTCTTATTTTTCCGCCTTCAAAAATATTAAAGAGCTCACCTTTTGTGTCACGAAGGTTTTCAGCGAGGCAAAGCAGAAATTATGAATTTTTACCTTACGTTTTTCCATTTTTTTCGTCGCATTCTCCTGATATGTCTCAAAACAGTATTGTCATGACCTTACCAACAATGGCGCCAATTTTTTCACATACATTTTTCCGTAAATGTCTCGGTATGGCTTCTTAAGTCTGCTAATGATACGGTGGTAATGAATGCAATTGAGACGCCTGTATTCAATCCATTTAGATACTGGCACAATACCACTTTAAGAAGTAGTCATTCAATTTATTGAGTGAGTGGCAGGTTCTTTATGGATATAGGTCGTAATATAGGCAACACGGGGAATATAGAAAAAAAGATGGCACTCTTTCTTTGGTGCGTAATGAATTACTGGATCGGTACGGCCACTACACGTGTGATGATTTTAGAAGTGCCTCTGTGGACTTGGGCGTTCATTGAGTTTACTTCTCATTTCCGTTCTCTCAAAAACCGGAGGGTTAATACCAGAGACGTGGTCTTCTTCATATTATTCAAATAAAGAAGGACCATACGTGTCTCTACGTGCCTGTGCGCTTGTGTTTATACCATTGTACCTGGTATCTAATAAACATAGTAGCTTATAATTAGCAATTATATAAGAAGCAAATTAGCTTATAATTTCCTCTGGAAATAAGAAAACATGAAGTTGGGCACAGTTTGATGTTTCGATGTATAACGAACGAGTGAATCCACTTTGTTCTATAATTGATGATAATTTCTCATATAATGGTTCATGTTATTAATATTTTTCGGGTATTCATAGGAATTTTACATCCAACATTAATACCATGTATTCTTGCGTATCATATACATTAAATATTTTTTAAACAGGTCTTAAGTTCACATAATTTAATTAACTTTGGGAATATTTTGCCGTATTCTGTGAATGATTTCATTCAGAGTGGGAAAACTACTTTTAGTGGGCTGGATATGCGGAACGGTGAGAAGTTTTTCCGGCCTACCACGAAATCACGTAATTTTTAATCGATTGAAGTATATTTTTTCAGTTTTCTCGGAGGGCATGCCGTCGATGTGCAACTTCCTTGCTCTCGGGCATTTGGCGCAAAAGAGCTCGTTATGTATGGGCCCTGCGATGAAAAATGATTCGTCTCTCTCCAAATTTAGAGCAAAAATTGGGAATGGAACACAAAATACTTATAATGCGGCTTTTCCCGAAGGAAGAGCTACGTTAGCATAACCTCATCCCAGAAGATATCACTTTCGTAAGAGCGTCTCCTTGCTGGAAATTCGCTCTTTGCCATGTTCAAAATTTGATATTTCATATGTGATATGATTGTTACTTTATTTTCCAGTAAATTGGTGACTGTTAGTTTTACAAAAGGAAAAAAATATTTCACTACTGTAGTAGAAACATTTTTACTACAATTAAATGTTAAATGAAAAGGATTGTAATGATATTTACCGTCATTTCGATCCTGTCTAAATGCATGAACAGTTCACCCCCTAGCAGAAATAAATCCTTTCTAAGTTTCCAGGGATCGAGATAGTTCTGTGGATAACGTACAGGCTTCCCACCGAGAGGGCCCGGAGTCAAATCCTGGAGACAACAAATAATTTCAGTGGTATCCCGATCCCTACTTGAGGTGCTTTGTGATGTGCACTTTGAGTGAGTATGTGTCCGTCGGATGGGACGTTAAGCTGCGGACCCCTGTACGCCTTTCGTAAAGAGTAGGATAATGCCGACGCCGGGTTTCTCTCCAACCTTCCTTTCCCAACCATCCCTTCTGGTGTAAATGACCTTAGTTGTCGGTCGCCTCCCAAAAAAACTGCTACAACGAGTTGACCAAATGTTACGTTATGCATAATCCTCAATTTTTCTTATTGATTTTAAAGATACACCGGGATAATCGTTCCGAAAGTCGATGCTTGACCTTTTCTTTTTTCATAATTATTATCTTTAACTACTAGGCAATACGTAGTGAGATGTATTCAATTGTTTCTGGCGCAACCTTGTGGAAGTTCATGTTCATTAAGTGAAGAATGCAATTTATTTTTCCACTGTTCTCTACTCAAGAACAGTGGAAAAATACATTGTGCTCTTCATTTACTGTACGTATTGAAATATTTATTATTACGCTTTGAGATTAACCAAAGGAGTACCCGTGGAAACGTATTTACATGTATAACGGCTGAAATTAGCTAACTTTCCAGCTTCGTAATATTTTCCAAAGAGGCAACTTAATTATTTTATTATTGCTGGCAGCCACAAAATCCGTTGGTCATTTCATCCATCTGAAACGATTAGCATTTGAATCGCTTAAATAGGGGGGTGTAGACACCGATATGTTAGAAGGGGTGTGTTGCTTCGCTCTTTCACCGTTGACTGTTGGGAAGGGGGAGGGGGGATGAAGGTTGGGTATCGTCCCAAGTTGGAGTCGAATGGCGAGCGGGGGTTGTGGGTGGGGGAGGTGGCTGGCCGACTCACGTCCTAATACTACTACCGTATCGATTCGTGAGAAATGCGGGTTTTGTGTGTGGGTTGGGCGAGGGCAGCAGGGGTTGTTGGCAGAGTTGGGGGGTTGGGAGGGGGCAGGGCGGGCCTGGAAGGGCTGGCCCCTCACGCACACAAACACATTTCTCTCCCGGTGTTTTTATCCTCACCTGCGATAACTGGATCCGGGAGTTTTAATTAAAACTCATTCATTCCTCCAAACCGCCCGGAGATTGCTCTCCCACCCCACTCTTCCGGCCGGTAGCGGTTTCTGTCGTCCCCACCCTCGGAATATGAGCCCCCCCTCCCTCCTCCCCCCCGGACAACACCCCCGCCGTCCTGCAAACGCGAATACAGTGCCGCAACAGAGCTCCCCGTCTTCTTCACATCTGTGCTCTGCGAGGCCCACGTCGGGGATTGACGGGAAGCGTTTGTTAGTCGCTGTTGTGGCTGCTCTTTTCCGTTTCTCTGGCCTCCGACGGTGCTCTCATTCCGGTGAAATTTGGTTCATGCACGTAATTGTTCCCGCGCAATTGTTTCATTTTTATTCACGGGGATCGATGTCAACCCTCTCTACGGATTCCGAATTAAGATGACCCAAATTTTTGCGAGTGGCAATTTAAAACCAACGTTGGAAAAAAGTGGATCCAAAATGATATTTTTTTGTTGGTATGGTGAGCGTTTCAAATTTCTCGTTCAGGGATGAATGTTCGCCTCAATTCGCGAAACACAGATCAACGCTCACCTTCGCTGGTGTTTTGGGCCAACTAGTCCCGAAAAGATTGAAGACGGCGTAGAATGTTGACGAAGAAACGAAGTCACTTCTATTCACACTTGAAACGACTCTTTCGCTTTAGCATATTCTTGTTGAACCTACGGAATCATGAAATTTTTAATGATTTTGGTTTTTAAAAAATTTCGAGTTGATATGCGCGGTGGTTTGAAATATTTGAGAGGATCAAATCAAAGTTAATATTATTTCTTCTATCGTATCAGCACACGGAGAGAAAGAAAAGATTTAATTTTTAATTATTTAATTTCTCCTTAATACCGTCAATTCGTATTTTAAATATAAATGCAATTTAAAGAAACATTATTTGTGTCGGGCAAAAATCGAATATAGAAAAAATAAAGGGTGACTTTCTCAATTCTTATTATTTAGTTGTCACGCTAAACATTGACTATCGGAGGTGCAGCGGAGTGATAGGGTATCTTTGAAAAGTAATCGCAAGAATTTTGGAACTTCACCAAAATTGCAACATGATAGTGTATGAATTATTTCATTTTGTCAATTACAAGTGCAGACTCCCTAAATATTGGAAACCAGTGATCTCCAGAAAAAGTTACAAAGTAATTAAATATATATATACATATATATATATATATATATATATATATATATATATATATATATATATATATACATATTATGTTATCTACGTTGCCTTAACTCAACGAGACAAATACTCTTTTGGTTTAAATTAGAAGCTCAAATCGCAGGCATAGAATTATTTTAAGTGCCGGTTGAACGATTGCTTCTGCTCAAGGAAGTTTTAATAATCAAGGTTTTAGGATATACCGTATCAGTAGCAGATGAATTTACCAAGAAAAAAATACCTAGGTTTTTTTATGCTAGCGAATATTTTTTTCTCTTTAATTACCTCAGTTCCATAATTATCTCATTAAGTTCCTTTGATTTTCCCACTTTAAGAGTTATTACGCTGACTGCCACGTAGGCAACAACAGTCTCATTTCATGCACTAACTGGCTGCGGATGAATGAAGATGATATTTCATTAAGCAGCGGGCGGCGACTCGGGTAGATTTGATTTTGGATTTACTCGAACTAGGTTTTGAGCAGACGAAACAGAGATTACGCGGAGAGGAGGATGGAAGGGGACGAAGGAAAATCTATCCCACGGTTGCGGCGATATACTCTCAGAGAGGAAGAAACATATTAAACGTTCTGTGAACTCAGGATTCCCCACGAAGCACGAGTAAAATTTTCACTGGTAGGCGTCCGGCTGGAAATGCCACTTAATGACTGACTCTGTTGCCGAGGGAACCGCGTGGGACGGTCGATACGAGAGATATGCACATGCAGCACTGGTCCATTCTCGGGAGTAATTTTGAGCCTTCACTCACGGAGGTTCCCTAGAATACTGCACAATGCATTTCGGAAATGATCTCGATTTAATTGAAGCAATGTGTTTATTCGATTTTTATGGCTGGTCCAAGTGAATGCCTAATTTCCTTTTGGAAAGCAATCTTCTTCTCTGTTGAATTTCAAGAGAGAGTTGAAGATCGCCAATTTCCCCATCGAAGCGTACATATTTCACGCATTCGGAGGCATCGGGGTCAATTACTTTTGCCTTCTAGTGCACCACGGAGGTAAAGGCAATAGGAATGCTATTGTTCCGTAGGAATGAAGGGGTGTCGCGGAGTTCAACTTCATGTTGTTCCCGCTTCTGAGGAAGTTTTGAGAACAGTGTTTTTCAGCTAAGTGGTGACATACGATGAGGGTTGAAAAACTAACTTTGTAATTCCATATAAAGATTTAGCGGGTCCCGGTAGTCCAGGGGGTAGAGCGGTGGACTACTGACCGGAGGGTCCCGGGTTCATATATATATATATATATATATATATATATATATATATATATATATATCGATTGTACGGAAAAACTCACACGAGCACAATAATGGGCTGACACAATATAACACAAATAGAAAAGAATAGCAACATTTGAAAGAACACTCACACGGTAAATTGTGGATGAAGTGGACCAAGTGGGGATGAAGCTAAGGGGAGTAGTAAGGGGGAGAGGTTAAGTTGAGTGCAGGTGCAGCAACGTAATAGTGGGATAGGGAAGGGGGAGGGTATGTATTAGACGGGTTCAAATTTATGAAAGTATTTGTTCATTTAATGAAGATCACAAAATATTATTCAACCGTTCTTAGAAAGAACGGCGCGAAAAAACACATGGTGTTTGTGTGTGTTTTTTAAGGGTTTTTATTTTTTTTGTTTTTTTTTTTTGCACAGCAAAGCCGCGAACGAGTGAAGAGCGTGTGCAAAAGGACAACGACTAGTCTAAAAGCATAAGGCCTTTGATTTTCCATTTCTATCGCAAGATGAAGTTCTACTCTAATAGTCATTCCTATTTATGAAAGCACAACGTAATAATTTATGAAGACATAGAGGAGCATATTTTTCCTGAATGGATGCAATGAGAGCTTTTACAGTCTCCTCCTCTGGGAAATCATTTAATGAACTTGGCCTTATTCCACTGTGTCAACTCGACATTGCGACAATGCAAGGTACTAAGTCTTGCGGGTCATCATTTCTTTTCTTTTTTTAAAGACATGAAAGTTGTTTCAATATTTTATAATTCTGATACAATTTAGCATGGCACCTTTCACCATCAAAATGAAACATGCTGATGGTACAAAATGACATTTTTTTACTTGAAATTTATTAAACACTTCTGGAATCGTCTGACTATTGAAGTGTTGTTGGACAATTGTTAAACTCCAATGCTATCAATGCCAATTATTTCTTCCAAACTAATGAAACATCGGTAGTACAAATGAGAGGTTATCAAATTTCATTTCCACGATTTGGTGTTGGTAAATTTATAATTGAAAGTTAATCAGATGTTTTACTTCAATATATTTTCTTATCAGAGAATCCTCTTGGAAAAATCAAGCAAATTTTGTTGGAACATATGTCATGCATATGAATTATACCACAACATTTATTCCCGCAATCCAGATAATTTTCTCAAAGCTGCATAGGATTCGGAGATGCTTGATCGCTGCAATGAGTGGGTGTCTCGCCACCGCTTCAAATCCCCGCCACCGTGGAGACCTCGGCGTGTCCAACGCAAAAGGCAGCGCCTGCACGCGTCTTGCGGCCCGCGGGCCTCATTCCCTCCACTCCGCCGGGGGTGCGGGTTGGAGGGAGGAGGCGATATCCTCTCGGGGTTGCTTTGCATCATCCAGTGTCATCACCTCAAAGTCGAGGGCGTCCCTCTCTCCCCATTCCCCTTTTCCCGCCACCTCCCCGGGGGCCGAATCGGGAGAATGAAGTTTCAGGCAGGGATGGGCAGAGAGGATTCTAAATTTCTATTTTCTTTTCTCGGTAGGAATGTTAGACTCGAATCATTTCGATTATTCGCCTTTAGTTTAGGTTTAACTAATTGTTTTTTGCTTTTTTTATATGAGATCTATTGTAGACTCTATTGCCAAACAATATTTCAAGTGACCGCAATCCATGAAAAAAGATAATAAAACAATAAAATGAAAAGAACAATAAAATAATAAGGTGAGAATTATTAAAAAAACTGATTGGAAATAGAGCAACTATATTTATTATTTTGGTTATGTAAAACCATCCGTACATATGTACGGATGATTTTATATATCCATAATTATGTACATAAATGTACATAATTGAAATGTGTAAAAGAAAACATCTTGAAGAAGCTTTGGTCCATATGCGTTAAGATTTTCGTGAAATCTTGAACCTTTTGTTCCAAAGTAAAGGTGTAAGAATGTATAAATAACCTGATATGTATATTGTCCGTGTGGTTGATTACACACGATGGATAAAAACCTATTAGATCATGTACCCTATATCAATTTCACAGTGTATAGGGTTTCAGAATGACTTTTTACTAAATTTTTGACTGCTCATTCAGAACGTGCCAATTATCCAGTAGTCTTTGTGAACTTGGGCCAATGAAAATTTGCATGTTAAAAAAGTAACGTCTTTTCCTTCCCACGAGTTTAACAAAATGCAGTTGAGAAGGGCGCGCACTATCGTACGAGTGGTGTAGGCTTCTTCCTCCGGCACAATCACTATATCTCCTCTGGTGTATTTTCCTCCGAGTCGAGGAGTGGTTCGAGGGAAGAAGCGCCATCTTCCCTCGCGGATCCGCGGAAGACCCCGGAAATTGATCCTGCCGGCGCTTTATTTCCTCCGCAGGCCCCTGTTACCCCTGTCCCCCCCCCCCCCGCCTCAACCCCCCCCCCCCCACGGTTAGACGAGCACCATCGACGCAAGACCATTCCACTCCTTCCGCGCTGATTCCGGGGGAGGGGGGGAAAGGGGGGGGGGGGGTTAAGGGATGTGGCGGACAAAAGCGAGCGTCGCGAGGTAAACGCAATCTTGGAAAAAATCGATCTCTCGAGAGTTTTAGATATGCAAATATTACTCTTTCGAAAACCACCTATTCACGCGAAGGAGTATTAATATTATTCAAATGGGAATTTTATTAACCTGTCTCCATAAGTATGTCAATGGCTATGTAATCACGCCCTCTGAAGGTATCCATATTTGGGGAGGATATATTTGTACCTTTGGTCGACACGTTGCGATGCGTCGCTCTCTCGCCATCAGCAGCAGGTAATGATCAAGCCGTCCGTCGTTCCCTCGTGCAACGATTTCAATTGAAGGAATCCTCTTTTAACCCTGCAGGCAAGGGGAAGGAATTAACCCTCCCGCCAAAGATGCCGGCGAAGACACTGGCCGGAATGCTATTGAATTCTCTCGTCATATAAGATTCAAAGGGTTAGATGCACTCACCTGCAATTGTGGCCTCTTCGCAGTGCTGCACCCTTAATCGTATATCTACATCAATACCCGACGATCCACCAACAAGGTCTGTGGCAGGGGGTGCAATTATAAAGTGGAATGGGTAGTAGGAGGTATAAGGGAGGTTAAAGGGGTGAGGAAAGGGAAAATATATTCATTAAAAATTCCAATAAGCCTTGTTTGACGGAGTCATCCGCTAATATACATTTCAATGCAACAAGTAGTGAGTGTAAAAACCATTCTCCTTGACCGGAATTCGAACCCGGATCCCTCGATGCCTGGCCGAGTGCTTTAGCCAGTTAAACTATCGAGGCTATCAAAATTTTGAGGTGCAAGAGGACGCCTTGATAATATAACTGGCAGGAATGTCGAGGGATCCGGGTTTGAATCCCAGTCAAGGTGACTGATTTTTACACTCTGAGATTGTTGCATTGTAACTCATAAAAAAAACCGAAAAAATACGTGGAAATCCAAACATATGCTAGCAAAGAATCTACTTACAAATGAGCATTAATTTCACTAATGGTAAGAGTACTCGTGTTTACTAAAAAGGAGGGAATAAAAACCGCAATTACTTGCACGATAGACATTCACCATACCAAGACAGGTTATGCAGAACTGGAAATTGAGAATGGAAAAGCAATATCCACCTATTTGAAATGAAACAACCATAAAGTTTGACTCAAGATTAGACGAATTTTGCTCCAAAGCAAAAACCGTCATTTGATAGACTGCTATTTTCGTCCCATAACCATCTAACTAAGTTGGAAGATAATCAGTAAAAATGCTATGAAGTTCCAACAAGGTGATGTGAAATTTCTAAATGCAAATATTTTGGCCAGCAGACAGTGAGTTATCTCTCGCTAAAAATATTAAAAATTCTTATTCATTTTGCTTCAAATTTAATGCATATAATAATGCATTAATTTTTTATCGTATTTTCACGTTTAACCCACTGACCATACATTTAATATGGCTAATAGTGTAGGCAGTAATGAAGACTGTAGCAGTGAAAGAGCTGCGTAAGCTGTGCATGTAGAGTTAACGCAGGAGAAAGACAAAAAAATCCGTCTACCCTGAAAAATGAAGCTTGGGTAAAATGAACAACCTTAGGTGAACGAAAAATATGGAAGAGGAGAATGGGAATTGTAATTTTGAATCGACGTAAGGAGTGATAGAAATAAAGAATATAGTGGATACGGAATTAAAGAATTGTAGTTTATCAACGACATATCTGAAAAGTGAAACACATCGGCCAATCGGAAGGCAAGCATAAATAAGAATATATGGTGAGTATAGAATCAATGCAACGTCCAACAAATCCAGGTTCATTTTACCTCCCCCTTATTTTTATCGCGTAACGAGTTCGAAGGGAAAAACCTTCCGATTTAAAAGATTCGTGGAGGCATTTCGCCCGTCTTTTCTCCAATTGGGGGAGGGGGAAACCTTGACACGTGCATCGGAACAACGACGCTGATGTGACACAGAGGGCGCCACGGTGATCGCTAGTCTTGGAGCGAAAGAGCATGGCGCTCGGCGTTACGGCAGGCGACGTGAGTGAGAAAGCAGTTCTCATGCCACATCATTACGTGAAGCCATTCTGCTGTCCTTTTAAAGTGGTGACGATAAGCCTATTCAGACTATCCGAGGGAATTCCCAGAAATGAGCTTTCCGACCAGGCCGATGGCACTGCGTGATTGATGAGGGAAAAAGTCAATGGTGGCCGTGGCGTCGGGGGTGGGGAGACGGGGGATGGAGGCGGATGTGAGGAAGGGAGGGGCGGTCTAAGGGGGGGGGGAAGAGCGGGGGTGAGCATCTTTCCGATTACCGAAGCAGTTTAAGATATCTCGCGTTGGGATTTGTATTAGCCATAGAAACGGAGCTTTACCGAACACCTTTGACGATATTCTGCCTCTATATGATCCATGTTCGTACGAATTAAAATTCGCTCTTTTTTATTAATCGCAAATAATACTCCTTGAGTGACACATTAAATCCACAGGTAACATGAAATATTCAGGAAAAATTTGTAATTTCCCGTTAGTTCCTTTTTATTCTGTTGATTTTTTGATCTTTGGAAACCATGAATGAAATAAAATACTCATTCAAACCGGCCGTACAAATAAAACTCGCATGGAAGAGATTTCTGCATTCACGAATGAAAATTCCATTAGGTGTAGTAAACATTGTGTATTTACACCCCACGCGTCCCGGTTTATTTAAAAGGGATTCGGCTTTCCTGTGGGCATTTTGCATTCCCGTGAATGGAGCGAAATGCATTGTGGAAGTAACAGCGAGCTTGCAGGCACGGCGGAGAGATATGTAGGAGTAATGAGACCCACTACGATATGTAAATGCTGTGCAATTTCCTATAACTGATGACCTCCAGCGTTCTTTCGGTCTATTCAACCGAAGTATTGGACTCGCTGTCATTGAATCCTGCCGGAAAAGTATTTTTATTTTTAAGTGGTTTTTATTTTTTTCCAATTTCACAGAAATCGATGACTAGTACTCGCGGGCTAATCAGATAGACGAAAATAGCCGACATATATTGTTCACAAAATCAATTCCTTGATTTGCGTGAATATTTCAAATGATTAAAGTTCGATTATTATTCACCTATATCTGTGACTTGTATGTACATACATAAATATATATATATATATATATATATATATATATATATATATATATATATATATATATATATATATATATATATTGGACGGGGAATTAGTAAAATCGGTTAGGCTTGCTGATGACTAAGCTTTAGTTTGTCATTCAGCCAAGGGGTTGCAAGCATTGCTGAGTGAATTGGAAATTCAGTGCGACAGGTATGGGATGAAAATCAATATTAAACAAGGGTAAAGCGATTTTCAAGAAAGAAAAAGTCTAAGCTTAACATTAAAACAGGAGGTCAAAAACCAGAGCAGGTAGAACAGTTTACGTATCTCGGAAGTGTTTTGGACCGAAACGGTCAAGTTAGTGGGGACGTAAGGAGAAGAATTGCGCTAGGCAAAGAGGCTTTCACAAGAAGGAGGGAGTTGATGACATGGACGTTGAGTAAGGATGTTAAGAAAAGACTCGTAAAAACTTTGATATGGAGCGTAGCTATGTACGGTGCGGAAGCGAGGTCATTGAAGCAGGAGGATAGACGTAGACTGGAGGCTTTTGAAATGTGGGTGTGGAGAAGAATGGAGAAGGTGAAATGGACAGAGAAGAAAACAAACGAGGAAGTACTTGGTATGGTGGGCGAAGAGAGGGGTTTGTTGGGAGCAATCCTATGGAGGTAGGAAAAGTGGACGAAGGGGGTATTGACCGGCAATGGGATGTTGAAGACTGTAATTGAGGGGAGAATGTTAGGCAAACGAGGAAAGGGAAGGAACAGGATAGGAATGTTGGACGGGATGAAGGGAGGAAGAAAGTACTCAGAGATGAAGACGGGTCTGATATAGAGTAGGATACTGGATTTTATATTTTGTTAGGAAGCACAAAATATTTATCTAGTCGCTCTGTCCATCCAAAACCTACCTTAAGTGGTAGATTACCTAATTATAATATATATATCTTAGAGTACGAAAAGCCGCCACATGGCGGGTTACAAACATTAAAGACGAACACAGGAGAAGTGGAGAAGGTGGAATCAAGCAGATATCAAGCGCAACAATGCCCTAATCTATTCAACATGTTCCTTCATAGGCATAATGAGCAAACCCAACCTTATTAAAAAAACAATTAGTCTACATCACTTGCCATCATCATATTCCCATATTGCTCTTCTTGGCACTTAAACGCCTGTGAAAACTTGTGTGAAATATTCAAATCGACAAGGCCACCTGCGCCACCACCCCTGCCCCCCAATTACCATTCTTGGCCCCATTCCGCATCATCTAACTTCCCTCGCAGCAAATGCTTCCATCTTTTTCGACCCGTCAATTCCCCGACTCCTGCGTTTTAAATCGAAAATCATTGGGGAGCCATCTGCACCTCAAAAAGATTATCTACCGCCTCTCATGGTACTTCTGTCTTGCCTTCTCCCCGCATGAACAACCAGCGATCTTCCCGTAAATCTCGCGCCTTTTCCAACTATCCAATCCCCACACCCGCTGATCCCCACGACCAATCCTTTGACAACTGACTTTCTGTTTCGGTGATTGAAACTTTCCATTGTTCCGCATTTTAATTAAAATATTTCAGTATCAGCGAACAATATATTTTTCTCATGATTTCTGGAGCCTTTAATTATGACCTAACATCTGCTTCTTCAGTGCAACAATTTCAGAGTGTAAAAATCATTCGCCTTGACCGGGATCAAAATCAAAATTTCAGAGTTTAGGAGGACGCCTCGATAGCTTAACTGGCTAAAGCACTCGACCGGACATTGAGGGATCCGGGTTCGTATTATGGTCAAGGTGAATGATTGTTGCAGTCTGAAACTGTTGCATTGAAATGCACGTTAGCGGATGACTCCGTTAAAAGTTAGCGTTGCGGCATCTCCCGCAGTTTCTTTGGAATTCTGCTTCTTCGAAATTTTTATTTTTGGCTGATAATGATCTAAAATATTTTAATGTTGTTTCACGGTGTTTTATCTTTTATGTGTGATTTTTTACTCCATGTTTCTCCTCTTCACTTAGTAACTATAGTCACTTGTCTTCTCATCTTAAGCTGTTTCTAAAAATTTGTTTTTTGTCCAATTTACCAGTCGCACTAGTGGTCACTTCATGACTATCGTAACGGTGGACTTTTATTAATTTACTTCAGATGCCTCAAATCTTCTCATACCGCATCGTCTTACTTGCTAATTATATGGATAAACACTGCTACCACAATTTTCTTCTCATAGTATATCGTCCATATGCCGCTCATTTCATCTTCATGCTTAAATCTTCTCGTATGTCTTCATTTTCCTTCTCCTAGCAGTCCATTAATCGTTTTCAAGGATCTGTAAATTTTGTTTTTTTTGACTTTCCACGTTTATGACGTCGTCATTGTTGAAATGGTACTTGATTGTTAGATTCTCACTAAGTCTTTGGCTCCGAGTTCGTCACCCTCCAAATCCTTCAAAACGTGTATAACCTTATATGGCAGCATATTATTCTCCTTTTTTATCTGATTACTATTAGTAATTCTATGCGTACGTTTATATTTTAGACTTTATAACGTTACGACTTTTTAAAAGACCATGCAAGGAATTGTGGATCCCACAAAAATTTCTGGGCTCATGAAACAATATGATATGCCAAGGTGAACAGTTTGTATTATAATTTCCCAATTTATTCCCTAAGTTAAAAGTCTCCTAATTTAGGGGGATTTTAAAATGTTCCTAATTTATTGAAATAAGAGAGAATCGAGTGACATTCTGCGTTAGACTGATCGCATTATATATATTTGTCCATCTTGCCGTTATTCTGGACATTAAAAAATAACATTGACTGTATGGGCGTTCCGCGGAAAATGATTACAGACGAGAAAGCGTAGAAAATTAAACAAAGTTTGATTAGCCAATCAATTGGACCATGTAAGATAATACTTAAATTTTTAAGCTTATCCCATATAACGGACGGACGGACTGGTATGTACATTAAAACATATTTATCGGCTATTATATGGTTTAAATGTTTTCCAGTTTCTGCTGTTTTTTTGTTGGACCGTGCTACGAATTAATCATAAATATTTGCTTTGGAGCTTTATTCATTGTACATTGGGTTTTTGTATTTCTTGTGTGTGTTTTCTTTCTCCTGGTGACAATTCACAATGAAATAAAAAGGCAACGAGAGACAATAGTTTTGTGCAAATATCTTATTTTCAGGTTGCGTAAGAAACCGTGAAGTATACGACTTCGCTCTCTCTGACATGACTGACCTCCTCGCGTCTGCCTTGTGGGAGATATTTTTTTGAGCAATTTGTTTTTGAAGAATGTGTAGAGAATTCGCTGGATACAATAAATTTGCCGACAGATTAGCCAACAATAAAATCCTCGGAACGCCTCAGTCAAAACGACCTATTTTTTTCCTCGATGATGAATGAGTGGCAACTAGCTCTACAAAAGTGTTCCCTTATGACGAAATAATTTGTTCAAGCCGTCCTCGCATCACCTGCTGCATGATATCTCGTCCGATATTGCTGCATCGGACCTCTGCACTTATCAGTCGGCATTCTGCGGTATCAGTGGATCCTCTCCAATGAGGGTCCCGGATCGTGTCGGGGAGAGGTAGGGGGGGGGAGAGGGGATGGGAGGACGTGGCGGAGTCGCAAGTTAGTGCGGGGTTAAAGTGGATTGTCTGGCGGTAGAGGAAGAGATTCTCTCTCTTTTCTCGCGGATTCCACGGAGGAGATGTGCGTTCTTCCCGCCGGGGGAGAGTGGAGTGGAGTGGGGGGAGAGGCGGTTGGCAGCAAATAGGCGCCCTAACCGATCGATGTCCACATTGAACCGACGCTCTGTCTCTCTCTTCCCCTCCTTTCACCCTTCTCACCCTTAACCCCCTCCGCGTGCGTTATTCTAATCGCCAATCCCTGCATGCCTACCTCCCTTTCCCCCACGGCCCGCAGTCAGCGGGGCGAGCCGGAAGGGGGCCAAGGACGGACGCTTCCTTTCGCCCCGCGGGACAACCGACGCCGCACTCTCCGGGACACTCAAAGAGCGGCCCTCGAGGTGGAGTGGCCCTCACGCCTCGAGTGTACGCGTCGTGGGCCGCCGCTCTCGCGCCCTCATCCCCCTCTCCAACCCCCGAATGCGCCCATCCGCCCTGCAAGAGGGATGGTTCTCTCTCCGCGACCGCATCCGATGACCGTCCATTACACGCCTCCTGCACACGGCGACCGCGGCCCGTTCTCAACGCCACCCCTCCTCCCAGCCGCCCCCGGCGTCCCCTCGCCTTGCTGCTGACGGCCCCCAACTCATCTCACTCACACACGAACACGCTTTGCTTCTGCTGGGCGCTAGAAGGCACTCCCGAATCGTGCTGATAGCATTCAAAATTGCAACTCGTATTGCAAAACTATAAGTGTATTCTCAAAGAATAAATTTGATATTCATGCCGATAGTATTAAGTTAAGCTTGGGCTGGGGCCAAGCCACATTCATTCCGGCGTTCACGATAGATCATCCGTACCCAGCAATGTTATGCCCGGACGAAGGTTGGATGTTTGCCCTCAATAGGTTAACCACGGTGCTCGTGTTATCTGTCTGCATGTGGTAGGCAAGTTAACCATGGCTTGGCACGATGAACCAAATGGTTTAAGGGCTCCTGTCAAAGGCTCCCAATAACACAAGCTGCGTGTCAAGTTCAAATTGGTTCGCGGAGGCATAATTGCATTTTCTGTGTTCGATGTTGTACATGTAATTCACTAAAATCAATAGGTATAGAGGTATGCATTCGTAAGACATATTAGCAGACAAATGATTATCACGGCGTTTTTATAACATTACTATGTGTAGATGATTTCGTCGACGTAACACGGAAGTGCCGAATAATAAATTGGACAGCAACAAACAATATAGAAACACATAAAAAGTGCACTCACACGTTATTTATTGAACATTTCGACGGGATTCTGCTCCGTCTTCATCGGAAGATAGTCATTACTTCTCTATCTTCCGATGAAGACGGAGCAGAAATCCGTCGAAATGTTCAAGAAATAACGTGTGAGTGCTCTTTTTATGTGTTTCTATATTTTTTGTTGCTGTCCAATTTATTATATATATATATATATATATATATATATATATATATATATATATATATATATATATATATATATATATATAAATGAGTTTGTGAGCGTTTGCATACTTTTTCTCAAAACCTCTCTCATTGTATTCGTGGCTCAATCCTTTAATTTCATATGATTGATATTTCATTGCTTTATAAATTATTTTCGAGATAACGTTTAATATCCCACAAATACGAGTCCACAAAGTATTATATTTTTTGAAGAATCGTGACATATGCGATTTATAATACCTTTACCCAAAGAGTATCCAATTTTTTAAAATTGTGGTTTTAGGATCTCAATTCCGAAACTGAAAAATAAGGAAAGCTGGAAATCGCCGACAAATTCGGGGATCTGATCATGACATATTGACCACTTTTGACACCGAGACAGGTATTGGCGTCTGTCCACATCTCCCCCTTCCTCTCCCGTCCATCTCTCACCCCCGCTGGGCGTGGCCTCGGCGATCCGGTGGCCTCCGCAGCATCCTCGCCCTCACCTCCTCTCCCGTCTTTTGTTTGGTTATAGGGGGGCTGGGGATATGCATATGTGTGCTCGGCTACGTACTCTACCTTGGTTTTACCTGTTTAGTTCTTCATAGGAATAGCTCCAGCAATCTGCCCATGAAGTTGTCCAGTATTACAGCCACACATTACCGTGAAAAATATTTTTCTTTTATTTTCGTGGTAGTTTTGATTTCTTTTCCTTTATCTTGTGTAGCTGGTTGCGGGCGGATCCTGTCGTCAGCTGTCGATCCCAAGAAGTATTTTTTGCAGTCCTCGGTTCTGCCCTCACCGACGCTGTAAACATATCTCTTTTCTTTCCTGCATCTCTCCCTAAGTGGTCCACCACTCATTTGCTCCTTATTTTTTCCCTTTGTTATCATGAACTTAGTTCTTTTCGTTGGTTAGCAGTTGTATTTAATTTGGTTTCTGTCGCAACTGGTTCTGTTCAGGACTAGGTTTAACTTCTTACAGCTTATTAAGGGAAGTGTTTTAACGTAGAGAAGGCAACATGTGTGTAAAGTTTGTCGTGCAAGGCTCCCCTCTCAACGGCTGTGTCGGGGTGCCGCTTTTCATAGTATTCCCATCTAAGCAACGCTGACGCTCAAGGTTCAACGAGGAAAGCATTTGGTATCCCAAACCACCACCTTAATTATTAAAAAAACAAGGATCGTTGTTATTTGAGGTTATTATGAAAACCATCATCCCTGTCGGCATTATTCTGTGTTACATATCATTTTTCCTGCCTGACAAAGAAATTTTTTAATTAGCTTACTGAGCAAATGCCATTTTTTTGCTTTTACGTAGACATTTTGTAAATTCCCTTGCTTTATCTATTTAGACAGCCCATGCATTTGAATTTACGTAAATCTATGATCATTTTTACTTAGAATTCACTAAATTTATCAAATTATTAACGTTGGCACTTCGGTAATTCTTCATCAAACTAATAAAATGGGTATATTGTCACTAACTCTGTCTACTATGGTAAACTCATAATTTTCGAGGTCTGCCAGCTACTGAAATAAATCTACTTATAAATAATACACGGTTTTACACAGTAATCTTTTTTGGACAATTAACGATCGACAAATTTCGAATCACTTGTCGCTTATAATGAGCTAAAACATTCAAATAAAATAACAGAGTTTAAATTCAAATAAAATATGAGTTTAGAGCAGTTGTGTACTGACGTTATGATTATTCTTCCAGGTGTAAATGTCATATGTAAATATGTTTATCTCCTAAAATCTTTGAGACCACAATTAAAAGCGGTTACGCCGTGGTTCTCAAGGAATCGTCTCTCGTGGATGAAAAGATTAGTTGGTTCAAGTGACATCAGCGTTGTGTAAAATCAAAGTCCCTCCCGAATATGGAAGTCATCTCGCGTTTAAAATCTATTAAGCTATGATCATCGTCAAGGAGATAGACGGTTGCTCATTAAGTAGTGAGAGAAGATATGGTTGCTAATTTCTAGAACAAGGGCTTAGTAGTCCAGTGAGCAGAGCGTGGGACTGCTGACTATATATAGTAATTTTCGGTTTACAAAATGTGGGAAGAACCTTCCCCCCTGTTAATCCCTGTAAATATGCGAGTTTGGCACACCGTCGGGTTTATTACCAGGTGCCTATCAAGCCAATATTAAGGTTGATATTTTTTGTTTATTTGTGAAAAAATATAAAAATGTGCCCTCTCTTATTTGGGGCTTTCACGGTGGGATGTCGACGCAATGCCTCCTCAAGTCCTGGAAGCAACGCTTGTAGTACACAATGAGAGGATGTCTATTGTGATGAGTGAAGTGTGCTACAAAAGTAATATCCATTGAAGTGATGAAGCCTTGATTTGAATTAAGACTACCTCCAGCATCTATAAAAATTTGCACGTTATTTGATAATTTTTAACGAATATTTTTTCCCTTTTCGCTTCCTCTTCCATATGATCCCTTGTCACTCACCCTTTCCATCCGGTGCTTACACCCCCTGCCACGCACCTTTCTGGTGGATTGCGGGGTGTTTATGTCGATTAAGATGTGAATGCAATGTGTTTATTATGCTTTAATACTTTTTTTAATCGTGTGAATAGAGTAAGTTATTAGAAATATTAGGTTTTAAATATTGATCCTAACCATTAGTTTAATGGTAACATTATAATTTATAAAAAAACGTCAAATTAAATATAAAATAAAAACATTTTTTAGGGAATCCTTTCTTTTGAAGTCAATCTCTATCTATTAGTATCTAGATAATATCACTCACTGTTTCTCCCCCTTGCGGCAGTCTGTGAAAGTTGAGTAATCTCTCGTCGGATTCCTTTTGCCATGTTGTCCCCCATCCAAACAGTCGTGGGGGAAAAGGATGCGTACGATGTTGCTTGCATTAGGATTCACCGGATGACTATTCTGCCCACATTTTCTGGTTTGTTTTCAATATTTTTTGTGTGTCCTTCAAATAATTTGTACGAATAAGCATATTGTAATGGAACACCACAAAGTGAAGGGTTTTAATTACTTCAATTGTTCATATTTCCTCCATGAAAAATATTTTTTCCTTCATTGGACGTCCTAGATTAGAGACTTATTTCCGCGAGGATGAACGAAACTCGGAAGTTCGGGGAAATTCGTGTAGGACGACAAAATATTTACCGTGGCATGGATGCACGCTTATGAATTCAAAAAAGGTCATTTTACACGTTTGTCCGCGACTGAGTATTTCATTTTATTCTTATCAATTGCGGAACTTGGATTTAGTATCCTAGCATGCTCGCATCAATCCCTTCTCGCTGGTTCTCGCCCCGATTCCATTTCATGCGATGGGCCGCTTGAATTCTTCACTAGCCGCTGCATCGAGTCGTTGTATCTGTAAAAGTCGCGCGGTGCTCAATTTTCGCCAGCCTTTGATTTGGTCGCGGCGGGGCGGGAGAGAGAGAGAGAGTGGGGTAGTTGGGGGGGGGGGGAGGGAGCAGAGCGGTGGCGGGTTCGAGGCGGATGACAGAGGGAGGGGGTGGGGGAGATAGGATATCACCCTCCGTCCCCCTCTGCCCCCTGCGCGACGCACTACTCGCCACCACGTCCGTTCAGTGCTCGTCAGGATGTACGACGCAAGTCGACCGTTTTAGTCTAATTGAGAGCCATGACCTTTCGTTGTCCGCACCTACGTACAGAGGTCGCATAACCTCGCACAGTGATCTGGCCAGTTCCATTGGCTCTTATATTGCTGTCGTTTTATGCATCAGCTGACGGGTGAAATGCCAAAAGGCACTTCTGTCGCTGCGCAAATAATTGACGATTATTACATTATTTGAGCGAGTGAGAAGGGAGGGAGGGTGGCAGGGGGTGCGGGATCTCGAGAGCCGTTTATCCATTTGAAGCCGAGCGCAGCCAGCAGTGCCCCCCCCCCCGCCCATCCGTCCGTCCTTTGCCCTCGACCTCGCCTCCGCGACCTTCGTGTCCAACGAACGCAGGCTTTCAGTCTCCTTCGACGATATTTGGTTCAAAAATGTCGTTTTATCAGTGTTTAACTTAGCTTTTAATTTAATTAGCTTAATCATGTCTGTTGTTTGTGTTTTCGTACGTAATTAATTGCTGCAGATTCTGTGTATGTCTCTGGCTTTGCTAACTTCGTGTTTTGCCATGCAACTTTGCACATTCATTTTTAAGTATTCTCCTTCTTTCTCTCCCATTCTTCATATCGTTATACGCATGTTTTTTCCTGGCTTTTCACACCGCTATCAGTTTCTCTCCCTGCGTGTGATTTTTATTAAACCGTGATTGTTTCAAATTTTTCTCCGAATATTATTTCAAAGCTTTATTCTCTCGGCATAGTAGCATTTGATTGCTTAGATTACTTACCTACTCTAAAAAGATTGAGCGCATCAAATCACATAAAGAAAACATACCATTCACCGAGTGGTAATCACCCAAAAGGGTTCAAAAGATATGCGTTTTTTTCCACAATAGACTTCGAATTAAATATAAATTTGAACATTATGATAGAATTGTTTATCTAATAGGCTCCCTGACTTTTGTACAATTCTTAATTTCAGCTTCAGTATTGGTTTGAAATAGAGCCAGTTAACTATTCTTTTTCTATATCCATTCAGAATTACAAAAAAATTATTTATACGAGGACATCGGTCTGCTCACAGGACCACAGCGGAATATGTAAGGAGCGTAGAAACGTTTCGAAACCAAGATAGTGAATAAAAAGAGACGTTTCAGGCGTGATATGGCGGAATATCATGATTAATTAATAATTAGCAATTTTGCACAAAATAAAATTTATTAGACGGTTTCAATGTGGCTATATCATCATCATGGTGATGATGTAGTTACATTGAAACCGGTTTTAATACATTTTATTTTGTGTAAAATTGCCAATTTTTAATCAACCAAGGGGATCGAGATGGTGCGGGGGCTAACGTACTGGCTTCCCACCCTGAGGGCGCGGGTTCAAATCCCGGCGGTGTTGAATATTTTTCAGAGGTATCTCGATCCCTACTTGAGGTGCTTTGTGGAGGGCACTTTGAGTGAGTACGCCGTCCGTCGGATGGGACGTTAAGCCGCGGACCCCTTGGCGCCTTTCGTAAAGAGTAGGCTAATGCCGACGCCGGGTTTCCCTCCACCCTTCATCCTTTCCTGTCCTTCCCCTATGGCGCAAATGACCTTAGCTGTCGGTCGCCTCCCCTCAAAACTACTACTATTAATCAACCAAGATGGTGGCTCAAGCCATACCCACCGCTACGCGAGACCACTCTTCGCCTCTTTATGATATTTTTGATCAGAAATATTATTCGTCCCGGCAGGTTTTACTTCGTGGATTCGCCACTTTGCCACAGAGTTAGGCGTCATCATGTGCGAGTGTACCAGATGATGCCTTGGTTGGCCAGGCCAAACCAGTTTTACTCTTATGAAATATTCTGTGGAACACAACTAAGTCAATTCTGTGGGTAAAACAAAGTTTGCAATTTTTGACAGATTTATTTATAACGTACGACGCGTTTCAGTTCATCGAACAATTTTCATCGGTCCATCAAACCATCGTGAAACGTGTTCTGCGTTGCATAATAAATCTGTGGAAAAGTGCATATTTTGTTTTTCTCAGAATGACGACCTTCCACAGCATCTCGTCTGAATCTTTAGAATGAGTCAATTCTAGGCTATATAGTATGTTATGCATACAAAAGCGAAATTCGAAAAAAGGACATTTCCCCCGCTTTTAACCTGGCCTCATCCGTCATAGTTTGGCCCATGCCACGTGCCATGCGACACCATGTCCGACAGTGGTCACTTATTCTTTCCTTTGATTTCTTCCTCCCCCACCCCAAGGGGGAAGACCGCCCTCCCTCCTCCCGAGAGATCCTCCATGGTTTCACGCAAATGGAAGTGTTGCTCCGTGTATTCTAAAATCTCAAAGGATTTTCCTTGAGGTCTTTTATACTATTTTCTTTTCTTTTTTTCCGTTTCACACGGTTTGTGGATATGAACTACTTGCCTCGATAATTGGGAATGATATATTATCACCAAAACTTTGGGTTCTTAATGCGAGCGACCTATTTATTGGATGAGACATAAACCCTCACCATTTCTTCCCGTCGAGCTTAACCACCTCTTTCGACCTTCCCTCTGTCTCTCCCTCTCTTCTCTTATTGTGGCTTTCATGGAATTTTGGCGCTTGGCATAGCATGCCTATTCATTTCGTTTCTACGTTTTACCCAACCGCGTGCGAAATTGAAAACCAAGTGATTGGCTGATTAAAAATAGCAATTAATCATGATACTATATTCCACCATATCACGCCTGAAACGTCTCTTTTTATAAGTGATTGGCTGGTTTGACAAGAGAAAGATACTATTTAGAGATGAGTACACTATGTACCCTAGAATGTACCTCAAATTATTTATTTATTTATCGACTTAATTGGGCGAGGTTGAGACTAATAGTCCCTTCTTCCACCTAACCCTACATTACAGACATTTGACGACAATCACATGCAACCAAGCCCTAGATGGAGGGAAATCCACCTAGGCGGGAATCGAACCCACGACAACTGGGTTGGTAGGCGAGGACGTTACCCCGCCGCCACCCGAGGCCGGCGGGGTAACGTCCTCGCCCACATTAAATTACAGTTAAAATCAAATAGTAATAAATAAAAATATTAAACTTCGTGAAAACTACGAATATCAATTATAAACATTGTGTTTACATTAAATGAAAAACTTACGAGCCAGTTTAATGTTTTACACACCATATCAATGCGTAATCATAGTATACACGCACGAGTGTATAAGTGAGTCTTTAGTGAATGCCGCGTCTCAATGCGTTGAGTGAGAACACCAATTAATGACATCATTCAGCAGGGATTCTTGCCACCGTTCGTGAACTGGCAACATGCGTCATGGATGCTTGCTACGCGGGGACGATTGGTGAGGTGGCCAACTTCACTCAAACCCATTCGCTGAACCAATGATGCCTTGACATATCGTGTTGACGTGAAGTTCACTTGGCACTCTTTGTTTGCATGAAATCCTCATTAATTCCATAAAATTCTGAAAAATGATGACTTACGTATCATTTGGATTACGGAAAAATACTTATGCAAAGAAAATTTGGGGTATATGATTAAAATAAATGAAACACCCTTTTGTATGAATATAATGAATAGATTTAATGGTCATGATGAAAAATTTTTGTTGGAATCTTGAGGTTTCAGCGACGTTTATCCTTGGATAAGAGATATTGCTTATTTGTGATAAAATTTTCAATTTTTCAGATTAAAATTCTTATTTACTGATAAAAAAATCTAGATATGTGTGTATATAAATAACCTCCTGATTTATGTTTACAGTTAAAATGGAATAATAAAATAGTTTCCTCTTGTCTTCTCTCTTTAACTTTCTTAACTACCTCAAAGTTCCGACAGTTGATTCTTATTTCAATCGTTAAACCTTTTTTGGAATTTTATCCAAGTAAAAATTCGTCCGATCGTTATTCACCAAAGCAATGTTTGAGGCAGAGGAAAATTTTTTTATTATTTCAGGACTCCCTGTCAATTGTAAGAGCATAGTTTAAGAAAAGACAAGTGTCTTTCATTTCGAAACATTACCATAAAGTACGTACTCTCGGGTGAGTCTAACGCGATGTGGTCCTCCTGCTCGGAATGCCTATTTAGAGCACCTATGTACATAGACATGGTACGAGTTGAGCACCTACCCCAATATCTCGCCTCGCCTTCACGAGAAATCCCATGAGCCGATTCATCTCTCCCTCTCTTTACTGCGGTACTTTTCGTCGGATCACTGCGAATTCTTTCTTTCTCCGGCAGCTGTTGTTGGATTCACACCGCTCTTTTCTTTGGCTCACTTCTGTGATTTTTTTCTGGGTTTTACCGATGTTATAATGTTCAAAATTCACTCGTGCTATGAAAAGGAGGAAAAAAGAAATACTCCTTCATTTGATTCTAACTATTTTCCGTGCACAGTAATAGCAAATTATTTATATCATGTATTTTAGTTCCTTTAAAAACTACCAAAAAATAAATTGGCGTGTATTCAGTACGTGAAGAAACAAAATTCACAAATACTAGAGGTCAATCAATAATATATACCTCATCCGACATTGTTGATATATCCTTGAACATAGAGGTTCGCATTAAGTAGAGATGCTTTACTTTCATTTTTTAATTCTGTAAATTCGAGAGGCTAAAAATGTATTGCCCAATGTTCGATATAAATAGTTATTAATAAAAATGCAATATATTTCAGATGAGAAATTCCTTGAATGTTTCTTTTCGTTTCGTTTTGCCCAATAAGACGCAAGCCCAACACCTCACGTGACGTGACTGTTTTTCGATCCCGCACTCATTTCTTCCCCTTCCCTTCATTCCGGTTCCAGTATCCCTAAAACTTCAAAACCTTCATTTGGTTTTTTATCCATTCTCACCCACCCTATATCTATCACGCAGATTTTCTATTGCGCTCATCAGTGATTTTAACCCCTTGGCTTATATTCCAAATACATATTGTGTGAATCTTAATGCTTATATTATCTATCTACCGACTTTCATTGCTATTTCCAGTTTTTCCAATATCTATGTTGCCATTCCTTCCGCGTTTCATTTTAAAATCACCGCTGATAATGGGCATCCCATTCTTACGCCTTCCCAACACTTTCCATACCGTTAATCCGCCATTTGGCCCGGAGGAGTCAAATACGTGCTTAGACTGCGGATAAGTCGATTACCCATCCACAGTGCTTCTATGTTTTGCAATATATTTATACATTCTAATCAGTTTACACTTTTAAACACCTCTTAATCCATAGCTACCATAGCTCTTAATCCATACCAAAGCTACCAAACGCCTCTTAATCCATAGCTACCTTCAGCAGCTTGCTAAACCAAATTATTGTTCCATAAATCTCACTTATATCTGACTGTTTTTTTTTAATGGTGACTAACATTGATTTCACAAAAAATCTTTTTGTTAGATCCGAACGCATCAATGATTTCTACGAATCAACCTTTAAAAATTCTTCCTTCCATGATTATGCAAACGCCCAAAGTATTTTTTGATCCTAATTTTACATGTCAACTCTTCATATTCTTACACTTCGTCCCAAAATACCGCTTTTTCGTCCCAATTTTCCCATTTAATTTTTCAATTCTTTATGCTTTTTTAAAGTAGTTAATATTCATCCTTACCATCTCTCGCCTAAATTTTCTGATAATCTTTTCTGTGAATTATTGTTTTCTAGTTATTTTGCTATTTTATTTTCATATTGTTTCAATTGCGAGTTTCGATTTCCCATTTTTTGTCCATATACATCCCATATACCAATATTTTGTCTGCTTTTCCTGTTTACCTGTCTTCACTCATGAATATTTATACTTCCTCCACGCACTTCTTCCCATCCCATTTAAGGATTCTTCATTTATTTTTCTCATTCGTCTTCCAGTTTTATCCACTTTAGCCTGACGTTATAATTATTTAATAATGATTACTTGCCAATATGTAGGTCTGAATACAGACCAAGTTATTTGGATTAAATTTTACTTTACCAATAATATTTTATCACTCAACTGATCTGTATTTACTGCGTTTTTTCCAGCCCTTTTGTTCAGTGTCATTCCAACCTTCGCTGGCTCTGTCCCGCTGTATATTTCTCTATAACTATCACTCCAGTAATCCCCGATTTATTTTCATCTCACCTCCTGCAGATATAGTTATCTCTATTTCCACTCTCTATCTTTCGCTTTATATAATCCTATTTCCCTTTAATTTGCAAAGTCTTTATAACATTATCAAAATAATCCTAACGCTCAATATCCCTAGTCTACCTAGTTTGTGGTCCTCTTCTGTGTTATTTCCTTTTTACCAATGTTGATTCCGCATTGCGAAATCCCATATAACGGTGACTACGGAAGTCCTGATTTTTCCCCTGCCGGGAGGACGACACACATCCAAAAGAGTCGAGTCCAGCTCTTGCTGGGTCATTCTCATAATTTTGTCGATCATATAATTTTGGGATAAATAATTCAGTTGGTTTACCGTTGCTTTCTCCAATAGTGTTTTAAACGTGACTGGATCTCTCAACTGACTACCCCACTGGGATCAGGCGTCTTTTCAACTCCATCGCTAAAGAACAGGCGCTGCACCGCCTACACGAACTTTACTTCTAGCTCCTACCCTGTGACCTATCGGCCGTAGGTGGTTCTGCTGGAACCATAACCATGCCTCCTGCCAGCAGAGATCTAGGGACTATCACAAGCCCTTCCATCATCGCTAGGTCATAGTCATTAGGGATAGTTCAATTACATTACTGGTATGTAAATAATATTTAATTAAGAAAACATTCGATAGTTCCTAATTTTACTTGGTGATATTTCATGACATTTAATAAAATACACTGAATTTTTTCACGCTAAACTTCATTTCACTAATATTGGTTTCGAAGTATATGAAAATAATTGAGCAATTGTTAATATGCACCTGAAATTTATTTGAGAATTGCTTAGAATTAATATAATTTAATTTTGCTTCAATTAAAATAAATATTGAGGAAAAACTCATAATTTTCAGTGCCTCTATGCTTTCCTCTGCGTCTCTATCTTTCGTGAAACTTACAAAATTAAAGCACATTATTGAAATATATTATTTTAAATATTATTTTCCTCCCAGGAATGCTGTTGCTCAGCAATAAACAATATCAATCTGCAATACGTATGTGCATTCGATTCAAAGTGTGTTTACAGTGTTTATTTTCTGCTTAAGTTCACCTGTAAGGATTTACGTATGAGTTTTGGGTATTGTCTTTTAAAAACAAATAGTGAATTAAGGAATAAATTCCACCTCATCTTATCACTTCGGGACAAAAAAAAATTTCCACGTATTTCTCGAGTGCCAGAATTCCTCCTGAGAAGTCGTAGGCGACATATAAAAAAGAAACTGGCCCCCGCCCCCTACTCTGGCCCGCGTACGTTATGGCTCGCCCTAGTGCTGAATGAGAGCTCTCTCCCGTCACCCCTCTGGCCAAACTCACTTTCGGGTCGATTGCCGTCGTAGTTGAGTGAGCGATTGCCACGTGTTTGCATGGGATTTCATCTACCAACCCAAAATCCCCTTTTTCAATCCTGCATGCATGGCGCCAAGTCTCTAAATGCAATGCGATTACTTTTCTTATCATTCTGATCACGTGTATTTGCTTAAAGTTAGTTTTAACAAAACTGGAATACTTCGCCCAGACGGTCGAGTCAAAAAACGTGGATTTTTGTGCCACTCTGCCCTATGATAGACATGGAAGATTCCTACCGGGCACGCAAATCCAGTTTTCCCTAAAAAAATGACGTAGTCTGTTATCTTGCAGTGAAGCCATTTGCAGGAAATCGACTGACTGCGCAATTTTATTTCCAATTTTTTATGACATATGAAAATACGGTGGTGCCTTACGTTTTATTTTTGCATGATCTAGTCGCCTTTGAAATAATTGTCCGCGTCAATTATTTTGCTTTGGATCCCATGGTGCATTTCGCTCCCATTTTATTTCCCTAGAGAGAGAGAGAGAGAGAGAGAGAGAGGCGGGAAGAACTTCTCCACAATACGCTAATTTATCGGCGGAGGTAGGGAAAAAAAAATTCCTTTCGCGTAATTTTCCCCAACCCCCTCCTTTTTTGCATCCTTTTTATTATTTGCGATCAAACCACCTGTTCCCTGTTAATGGAAGCGTTTCGCATTTGCATGTTATCTTGACGCTTCCCCTATCCCCTCCGCTGCTCTCTCTCTCCACCCCACTCCTACCCTCCCCCAGGCGTCCCTCCTTCCCCCCTCCCTCCCTCCTTCCACTCCAACGAACAAATGACGCAGCGGCGTCGGCAATGCTGTCGCCAATTTCACGCTCTTCCGCTTTAAGCCGATTGTGCGATACCCTCTTTCCCTCCCTCCCTCCCTCATCTCCCAGCGCCGCCACAGCTTCGGATTCTTATCGCTTTCCTCTCCTCGATTTTTTCAATGCTTCGACGTCATCATGTCGACGTTTGCTTCATATTGGCCCTGTTGATGTGGGAAATGGGAAAGGGCTGTAGCACAGGTCGCAGGTAATCTACCGTAGAGACGATTCGCAGGACGTGATTCCGTCGAGACGCGCTTTTCTGGTCTTCTCAAGCTGGGCTCACTGTTCTTATGTACTATGCAGATGGCAGAGAATTAAGTTCCATCGCTGATAAGTTCAAATATTACTCCAACGTAATTAAATAGTCCCAAGAGTTATGAAGCTGAGTATTGTGCCCCTAAAACATTTTTAAAAAATTAAAATGTTTTATTTTGTCCCTAAAACAATTAAAAAATGTTATTCCATGCTTCTATTTCATTGTTAATAATTTTGTCTCAATAAGTTGTTGTTAACCCTTATACTCATTCATTTATGGCCACAGCGTTCTTCCATTGGTGGAATGTCAGGCTTCCACCTGACAAATCCAAGACTTCTTTTCCAGTAAAAATTTTTAGAATCCTTTTTAATCATTAGTCCGGGTAAACAGTTAACCAGTATTGAATTTCGTTCGCGCTTTCGTTTTTACCTAAAAATTAAAAATTATACGATAACCTCGTATCAGGCGTACAACTAAGGGAGTATTTGCTCTCGATGCTTTGAGTTTAATTGAAAACCGAATTTATTATTCACTAAGCTATTTATTTTTTCCTATAATTAGGACTCCTTCCTGCACTATCGGGTCAATATGATTGTCTGTGAGTATAAATAGAAGTCAAAATATATTAACCGAGCAATGCGTAATGCAAGGATAATTAGTAAAAATGTTAATAGAAAGAAGACGTGCTAGTGCAGAGTAGACGGATGTATCCATCATCAGTGCTATCGGAAAGGTGTGCGCCTGGAATATTTGGTTTTGAGTTGCAGAAGTAGTGAGGTCACTGGCGGTGCAGGGTGCCAAGGGAGGTGCATCTGCATCTGCAAGCCACCATTTCGTAGAGCGTGTTAGGTCACCGGTAAAGAGTTGAATAGGTCAAAGATGCATGATTGGAATTAGGTGTTAATGCTGTATGTTTTTCTGAGTTGTGATTCAGTTCAGTTGTGTTCCTCTTACGATATGCCTTCTCCTGTTGGCCACCTATTGTGCATCAAAATATCGATTCCTAAAAATGTTTTCGCTAAAATGAAAATAACATTGTTTTCCCCCCGAAGGTACGTTTAATAAAAATAAGAATTGGAATTGTAGCCCTGTAAGCAAGTCCGATTAAATGAGGGCGTGGTAAAAATATCGTTGCTTAATCGAATTTTTAGCGTGGATCCAGAGCATTGTTTTAGTAATAATATTATAATCAGCCTAATTTTTTTACACATTGTCCATAGAACTTTTTATGGAAGAAGTTATAAACAATCTTTTGTCTTTCCGATGGTGTTTATAGTAATTAAGCTCGTTTCAGTGTACTTTTAATTTTTTAAATCACTTGTAAACATTATTAATGCAAGAACTTAAATGGTTTTCTGTTTTCAGTACGTGAATTCTCGTGGAATAAATATTAAAAGGACAATAAAAGTAAGTGGATATGCATTTCAGTCGAAAAGCGACCACGAAAGTATTAAGGCAAGCATCCAAGCTAGTTTGTTCGTAAAGCAGTTTAATTTGTCCAAAGCAATTGCGTTGTAATTTATTATGTGCGAACATAGGAACGCCAGATCCGACACGCAATTTCTATATATGTAGGTGCGTTCTGTAAGTATTTTTCCGGCGTGAAGGTATATCTAAAACTACCTAATTATTGAATGGAAGGAGTAAAAGTTGTAAGAGGACAAAGGTGTATGAAGAAAAGGGGGGGAGGGGCTTTGGAAAGGCTGGAAGGGGGGAAGAATGAATGGGAATGAGGAGCGGAATCGTTGGATAGGTTGATGCATAATGCCGCTTTTTGCTGTCGCGGTTCTCCGTAACAAATGCACGGGGTGTCACGATAATTTGTGGTAAGAGGTTTGCCCCGAGGGGAAAGGTGAAGTGTACTAGGGAAGGGATTGACCATCGAGGGCCTCTCTAGCCGAGCGGTTGTCGCCGTGCCAAATGCAAATGATAGTTTCGACGGGGGCGGGCGGAGATTTGAACGGCCGGGGGAGCGGGAGTCGGGGAGTGCGCGCTCGGCCGCATATCGGCGGCGTCGGAAAGGGTGGGAACCGGGGCAGGGGAAAAGGGAACGTACACGACGCCTGGCAGGGTGTTTGAACGATAGGAAGTGATTCCTCCAAATCAGAACAAATCTCCCAGATGAATAATTAGGTGAAAAATAAGAAAAAGGCCTTCCCTTTAATTTTAAAAAGTGATATTTCTGTTTAATTGACTAAAAAATGTTGATAAGCATTTATTTGAATGGTTCTAAAATAAAAATATTGCACAAAATTCAATAAATTCCAATCAAGAGTTTGCATTATCTTATAGCAGACGGTTCACAACAAAACGGAATGACTAGGAGCTGTGGTGTTTTAAAAAAATTGTAATTATCGGTTTTCATGGTTCCCAGTGTTGACTCATGTTTGTGTTAGTTGGTGTTTTTTACGACATAGACACACAGGTAAAAATATTCGTAGAATTTGGATTAACATTATCAGGCTTATCAATGGAACAAATAACAAAAAATGACTCAATTTTCCTGGCTTGATATTCAGAATCACGAGTTTTAATGTGTAAAAAATCCATGTGCTATGGCAATTTTTAATTAATTGCCGCGCTTTATAAATTCTGGAGATTTTTATGATTTTCTAAGAAGATACTTATCATATCAAACACTATGTTATTCTTATGAGTGAGATTTTTAACTCGCATTCAAGCAATCCACCAATCACGCAGCCAATCGAAGCCGCATCGTGTAATACTGAATGTTACCACGGCATGTCCCCACAAACTGAGTTTTCGGCGATCTTTGAACCTACATATGAGTGGACGAATAGCCACTCTTTGTTCTCCAAACGCACGAACCGCCGACATTGGCTAAAGATGCGCGTTGGAGGACTTGGGGATGTGAAAATACAATGCACTCTGCCTCCGACATTCGATACCTTGGACTAGCGAGATAGAGAGAGAGAGCGGGTGAGGATGGGGAGCAGAGGGAGAGGGATGGGGACTGGGATGAAATCCTCCCGTCATCCCCCAGCGCACCGCTGCTGGACTCTTGGACCGGTCGTGGTCAGCGCACCCCGCAGATGTCTGCCTGGGATTTGATCTTGAGTCCCTCACGGAAACGTCTGACGTCCTGCCTCGATTAGTATTTCTTCACCTGAAAATGTTAACCACATCTGGCTTATCATCTTGGTCTTCAGAAGCTACGAGTGTCACCTGTTGAGCGTGCTACAAAACACGTGCACTTAGAAGAAAAAAGGAAGCACAAAGAAGAGAGGCACATGTGGGTACATAGGATAGTTTCGTTCCTTTTGATTCTTTGTTTAATGAGTTTTCTTACATATGCCTTACGGAAATTACTTCTAATCACTCTATTGACCAAATTTATTTTTAAACGCGCAATTTGTAAGAAAGGTGTTGCTCGTATGTCTTTGAAGTTCGCAAAATATGGCATTAAAAATTCATGTGTTAATAAAATTCAATTATAAAAGGAAATAATTGATATATATATATATATATATATATATATATATATATATATATATATCAATTTTTTCTTTTTATAATTGAATTTTATTAACACATTAATTTTTAATGCTATATTTTGTGAACTTCAAAGACATACGAGCAACGCCTCTCTCAGTTCTGTCCCTCTCTTCCTGAAGGTGGTCACGGCCACCGAAAATTCGAAAAATAGTGAGTCTCTTTTTTGTGTGTTTTTGTCTGTGTCCACTAGTGCTAAGTGTTATACATTTATATATATATATATATATATATATATATATATATATATATGTATTTTTCATCTAATAATGTTTTATTTCCGTTCATTTTGATAAAAATTATTTCTTTCCGCTGTTAAGAAACAAGATTCACTAAATTGATTCACCGATATTCAATTCAGTTTCATAGCCATTATTTGTGGGGATATTGCAATTTGATTTTCGTTCGCAAAAATGTACCTTTCGTGGGACGACTTAAATAAATAACAAATATTATTCATTCATCTTCACTGGAGCAGATGAATGGAAAGTATGCGAATCAGATTCGTCAGGGCCTTCTTTCGTAAAGTTAACCAATAGTTCAATGTCGAGAATGTGTTGAAAAAGGGGCAAAATGTATTCCAAGGTTAACAATGATGGCTCTTTGATTGTTCTTGCGTACTTATTGAATTGAACAAAAATTTTATATTCAGTGTAGGACTGTATGACTCTTAAAATATTCTCGAAAATTGCTCATACGTGAAGATAAAAGGGAAATATTTAAAAAAAATGGTGAATTTGAAATTCGATTGTATAGCCCCTTCGCGTATCTCTTTGAATGTAAACCTCAATTAATGTATTTTTTAACAAACGTTGTATATAGCTTTTTCATCAATGACTTAAAGACTATAAGATCTTATCTTTCGCTGCAGATTTCTAATCCAAGTAGAATTTTAGAAAACAAATATAATCTCTTGCAAAAGGTGGAATATTGAGCAAATACCTTTATTACTAGAATTCCTCTTTAGAGGAAGCAGTCATGTCACATTTCATGTGCCATTTCTTGTACCCAAGATTCCGAATCGCTTTGCTAATAATAATTAAGCTTGGCGTTAATGTTGACTGAATCGAAATTAAATATTTGTTATTCCCGACCCAGGTAACTTATTAGCAGGAGATCGTGCGTCAGGTTTACCTCCAACATCCAATTGATCATTATTCTATGCAGAGTCCTATGTTGACTCATACCTCGTCGTAATTGGAACAGCAAAAGACTCTCCGATCGATCCTCGACAATTGGTATCGCCAACCCTATTTCCCTCACTCGAGCCCTCGGAACGAGGGAGGCCCTGGCGATTCCGAAGGGGCGGATGGGATCGCCACCACCCTTCACCATCCATCACTTAATTAGGACCAGGAGCACGCAAATTGGTGTAAGTCCCCCTTTCTCCGTTCGTTAAATTGATAGGGGTAAAATATTCGGACCATACTTATCTCTCTCTCCCTCTGGGAGCACCGTGATCCTCGTAAATGGTGCCCAGAATGTCATCCGACACCCCCTGGGGGAGGGGGCGGGTGCGGGGGGAGAACGTTGCTAATTAAAATACGCCGCTTGCCGTTAGTAGTGGCTAAGGGGGAGCTTAGTGGAGGCGGCGGGGAAAATACGAAATGGATAAAAAGAGACGGTGCGTGGGGATTTAACATTTTCCTCCCGTAACGCCGAAGGGTGGCTCAACCCTTCCACGTCGGCCCCTCCATCCACCATCTCTCGAGTGCGGAAGGGGGTGTCCGCGGGGATGGTCACTTGCTTCGAATGCCGGAGGTGGAGATAGTCGTCACACTTGACCACTCCTCGCCACCTCCCCCCCCCCGCCCCTCCTCTCTTCCGGCCGGGCTAGGCGACGGAGCCAAATCTTCCTAAAATGTTGAGGTCCCCACAGGGTAGCCACGGGGTTAACCCCTCATCCCACAGCGAGTTCAGTCCTTCTTGGGCAAGGACATATGGGTGCGGGTGGTCGCCTTAGGCCTTTTCGACGAGAGACAGGGAACTGCGCTTCATTTTTTCACGAATCAGAAATGTATAGCGCATAAATATATATGTTTGCTATTTCTTCTTGTGAATGAACTTACTTTTAAATTGAGGTTAATTGTGTTTCTTACGAAAACCCACTTCGGCGTCAGATATCATTTTGAAAAGTTTACCAAATAAATCTTTTAATTCATGAAATCCTTCATCCATTGGGATTCATAGCAATGAACACTCCCAGTTACATTTGAGCTGTGCCGTTTTCGGCGTGCACCTTTCTAGTAGGAGTAGTTTTTGGGGAGGCCACTGATAGCTAAGGTTATTTGCGCCATTAGGGATGGATGGAAAGGAGGAGTGGAGAGAAACCCAGCGCTCTTGTCGGAAATTATTTTCGGATGGCGCCAAGGGGTCCGCAGTTTATCGTCCCATCCGATGGACGTCATACTCCCTCAAAGTGCTCTCCGAAAAGCACCTCAAGTAGGGATCGGGATACCGCCGGCAAAATATCTGCCGCCTCCGGGATTCGTACCCGGGCCCTCTCGGTGGGAAGCCTGGTTGTTAGCCACTGCACTATCCCGATCCCCCAGTGCACCTTCCTGGGACGATCCTCCTGGTATAAGGAAGATGCTGGCTGACCTTCTCTGAAATGTGTGAAGTTCACGCGCCGACGGGTAAACATTCAAGTCAGGTGAGCACATCAAGTCAACTTTCGAATCAATTACTCTCTAGGAGTTTCTTATATTTTAATGATAACCTCTTACGGAGCACGTAGTTCTAGAACCAGGTAATAGGCTCATTTTGACGTGATATTCATATAAAAACGGATTAAGTCCACGTACAATTATATCGTATTGCAAATTGAAATCTGTTGTTTAGTGCCTAAACTTTGAAACCCTGTCGTAATGATTTCCTAATTTAGTGGTTATTTTGTGATAAACCATGCTCTTTGACCCAGGTGGCGTCTTCTGGTCTACGATGAAAAAAAGGGTCCCCTCTCCCTGGTTCTCTCTCCCCACCCGCACCTAATAAATATGCCCACTTGGCCCCCTCCCTCCCTCTCTCACGCGCTAAAGAGAGCCCCTCCCTCGACCCCACATCTTTCGCCTCATCCCCCCTCCCCGCACCCCTACCTGCACCCCCCCTCCCCCGCACCCCCCTTCGTACACCCTACGGACGCTCGAATATAAATCGCCACGGGCGTAATGGCGTGCGGCGTATTTCATCCTCGGACGGCCATCCCCTTAACACGATCGCTTGGGATTTTTCGTTTTTCTGGCGCGGGCGCTAATAACACATTTTTCACGATCCGCAGGGGTCGTTTATCAGGATCGCAGGCGATTTGAGTCGCGCGCGGGAGGTAAGCGGAGGAGTTTTCCAACGAAATGTATGTGTATGAGATTCCGAATGTTTTCGGGAGGCGAGATATAAAAAAGGGCCAAGAGGTGAGAGAGGTGGGGGGGGGGAAGGGGGAAGGTTTGGGAGTAACGGGGGGGGTAGGGATGGGGTGTCCCCCGCCCCCTTGACCGGCAAGGAAGGTGGACGCGGGACCGCGCGGAAATGAAGTGCCTCCGGAGGGGGTTGGGTCGGAATGGGGGTTGGGGGAGGGGCGTGGGTGGACGGGGGTGGGTCACCATGGAGACCCCCTGGCCTGCCGTTTAAATGCTTTTCGAAACCATTGCCGCGCGTGGAAATTTCCATCCGTGCACATTACAGATCCGCACTTTGGGAATGAGTTGGTGCGCGCGCTCAATAATTCTCGCCCGAGGGCCTCCGTGGCCCTCGCTTGGCCCGCCGTGCGCCAATTCAAATAAATTGGTGGCGGGCCATTGAAGTTCTCTCAGCTTTATTTCCGAACGCGAGCGGAAATAAAGGGATCCAGGGGCTCGCCCTATTGGCGCTAAGTGTTTGAGGCGAACCGTTCTCTAAGTTAATATGCACCACTTACTCGAAGTTTTATATTAATAAAGGTTTTAAAAATAGGCCAGCGCATTTATTTAAATGAGCATTTTAACTATTGAAGTCATGAATGTTTTCCGTTCCATTTTGATTACTAGTCCATCCTTAGATGATTTTATCCGTGATGACTTATTGTATGGTAATTATTTGCGGAGAAAGGAATTTAATTTGGATTAGGCTGATTTTAAATTCTGTAACTCCTTGGAAATTGAAGTGGCTCCATTTATTTTGCAGTGGATTAAAATTATTGGCTTTCGAGGAATATATTTCAAATCTTCACGAATAATAAAATCCTTGTAAGTGAATATACTTGAGTTTGTAATTATGCTCAAAGCTGAACGAAATCACACATCATTTGGATAAGAGGGAATGAGAAGAAATCTGTGGACTTTTATTTATAGATAAATGCTTTCCATTATCCTCGCACTGTGTTAACTCCGTTCTTGAATGGGCAAGTTCAATCATCATCTTTCAATTTTAAACCCATGTAGGGATGTTTAGCTTGCTATGGAGGAAGAAAGCACGAAAGGCTCAGTTGATACCGAGCTTCTATTTCGTATACAGACCCTGTATTACTGTATCATAAAAATTGAGGGGTTGTTAAGTGTGAGTATTTCATGTCTAAGCCCTCCAGGCCACTCATACCTCTCGACCTGTCTATTCCGATATTTGATACGTTTTATCTCCATATCCATCATTACAGGACCGCGTATTCCCATGTATCTTCTCTTACCTTCCCTCCTTTTATTAAACTAGTCTCATTCTCAAAAAGAGGGTTTATAAAGTCTATGCTAAGGATGCTACGATGCCTACGTAGAGTTTTCCAAGTGAACATTCTAGAGAATATTTTTTCGCGACTTTAGAATACCTGATCGAGGGCGTGATTGTAAATATTTGAAACAAAGTGTTATTGTAATCACACATTCTTAACGCGGGATACTGTTTGGTTTTTACGTAGTAATTCGTACATTTAAAGGAAATCCATGCGTCATACCCTTAAAGAAGTGTATGCACAAAGGTCTAGTAGCAGTCGCATGGGAATTGAGTTACCGAGCCCATAATTTTCTTCAGGCGCGAGAATGTCCGAGGGGGATGAAAGGGGAGAAGGGAGGTTTGGAGAATGGGCAGGGCCCCATCCCCTCTCCATATTTGGTCCGCCTTGGCTTGAAGCATATTTTTATTGCTATTAAATGTGTTTAGTAAGTTTTAAGGTTCTTCACAGTGGCATTCTTTGATGGCGGTGTCTTCGACCTCTCCTTTTCCTCTATTTTCCTTTTCATCATAGATCAGAACACGATTTCCCACTTCCCACTTTTGCCTTCACGCACAGAATGTGCGTTGTAAATAATGGGTATGCATGCTTAGATTTTTATCTTTGGTAATCAATTAACCCTATGGAATTCTGCGGAATTAGTTTAAATTAAAACTAAAATTTTACTGATGGTACGGAATCTACCGAAAACTACTCTGTGCTGAATGTTAATCCCCATTCCAACCGTGAAGCCATAAAATATCCCCTAGGATGTGAATTTCCACTCGAGAAACCCTGTTCTCCAGGCGTCAGTCATTCTTCCCATCCCCCAGGTACAGTTTTGTTCCACTTGGTCCAGTGCATTATTCTTCTCCGATACCACAGTCTCTCTAGAAGTCAAATCAAATTAGTGTCACCGATCCCATCTTATCGCGCCCGTCGATGAGCAAGCTACAAAATTTAAAATCCTCAGAAAATTTACCTCTGCCTCGCTCTTCCTTTGATATTTGGGATATAGGGTAGGGTTTTACGTTTGCATTCAATCTTTCTTCCTATTGGTCTAAGAAACCCTCTTTTAAAAAAGGTGGATGTAGTCCATTGCTTCATATTTTTACATTTGAAGTTTCACGTTTCTCCACATTATACTCTCCCTGCCTGAGTCAAGTGATTTCGACAGTCGCGTGTCTCCAACGTCTAATCTGCAATTTCAGCTCTGCTTAATGATGAAAGAATTGCTTCTGTGGTGTTGTTATCTAAGCATAAATACAGAACACGATCTGTTGTTTTTCAGATTGGGCGTAGAGCGAGTTTCAAGGAATCACTCAGCATCTTACTCTGATGGTAAAACGAAAAGCGAGCTCAGTTTCTCTGTTCATCATTCTCACCCTTTTACTCAAAACAAAAATATAAGTGTATTCAACCACTTGCCTTTGACCAGAACGTGTTCCACTTCCGTTCCGTCTCATATATTTCGGCGTTCAAGAGGTGGACGTGCTACTTAAGAAATCCTATATCTGAGATCGCGATAACAGCGATGTCTAGAGACCCATCGGCTTCTGCCACTATTGTCAACTTTATACGTGCACAACATCGCCTACCTCGCATTCATCGGATTATCGAGCTGGCACTTTTCGGGCCCCGAGCCTCCGGCCCCCTCCTCCGCACCAGTCACCAATCGGCCGAATGCAGGAGGGGCACCTTCGCCCACGAGGGCGACGGCGGGACCGAGGGCCCTCCATCGCCATTCCCCTCCTCGCACGCATTCTCTTGGGCCTCTCTCGGCCGGTGCGGCGTGTCAGCAGGGCGGAGGGGCGGGGAAGAATGCTCCTTTGAGGGGGGTGCGGAAGGAGGACCCTCCGCTATCGGCCCGTCTGCTGACGCGTCCGCACGTGTACCACCCTGTTCCGGACTCCCTTCACGAGGTCGATGGAGGGATAGTCCTATAATTGATTGAAGCGAAGATGGGGTTTTCTCATATTCTCCTTTGTGCGTATCCTTAAGATACGAGTTTTGAACTCCCTTCTGCCTTTTTTGTGTACTTAATTTTCCCCTGCCCTAAGAAAAATAGCGCAATAAGTTTTGATGAACGTGTATTTTGTAACGATTACTGATAAGTTCAATTACGTGCTGATAAGTTCAATTACGTGCATGTTCAAATAGATATTTGCCCGTTTTACATGGTGATCAAGACCTGCAGTTCTTTTGGCATTTGCCGAAATAATGCAACAGTAAATCATTCGCCCGAGTCATTCGTAAACCCTCGCCACACCTGGTTAAGAAACATAATGAAATTACGACCACTCGATTCACGAAAAGCCATGCGTAAATGAAAGAGGACAGCACAAGGCAGGCGCTCTAGGTGGGAGGAGAAGCAGGGAAGGAATATCGGGCGAGACATTGTGTGTGTGGCCTCGTTGATGTTTCCCTTCTCCACTCCAATCACAACCACTTTGGTGGATGCCTCGACTTCTCCGTCCATCTTCGTTAGAGATTGTGTTAGTAGAATTGGGCAGTAGCAGAAGCTGTGACCCCTCCCTCCCTCCGTCTCTTCGTCTTCTCTCGCATTCACACCCTCCCGTCACTTGCCTTCGTGTTTTCTGCTCTGTAACTACGGAGAATATTTCAGTACCGATCCCATATAATAATAGTGAGTCGCGGTAGTCCAGGGGGTAGAGCGTTGGACTATTGACCGGAGGGTTCCGGGTTCTATTCCCGGGAAACCATCTGGGCAACTGCAGCTCCACCCTAGCTGTGTAATTTTTCGGGCACCAGATCTTCGGGGGAAACCATAACCGGCTCAGGGAAAGGAACTGGCCCCCCTACCCTGATGTGTGAATATTCACACGCCGTCGGGCTTAGTACTGGGTGAACTCTACCATCACCTACCAAACCGACCTTCGGGTTGATTACTGTGCTTATGGTTTTATGGATCCTAAATACGTATTTGCCAATAATGTTGATCGACAATTATAAAGCTGCCAATACCATTCCATAGCGAAGCTGTCATTTCTTTCGTTGTGAACCAATTCGATTAGGATTGCGCAAAAGGGTGCTACGATCGACGAACCTTGGCTGCACCTATAACGGATTGGTATTTCTCCCCCTCACGACGAAATTCGGCTCACGGGTAAGCTGGCGTGCCTATTCCCAGTTATCACGAGGTTAAGTATACTGGTTGGGCTTCCACCGTAGCATTCTCAGTCGCTAAACCAATGCTAAATGAAATGTGAAACACCAAACTGGCTAGTGGAAGGTTGTTTTGCCGGGACCGTGAAAGATACCTCTACATGCTGACAGAATTCAAAATCATTCTATAACCACGCTATTAATGAGAGCCTAACTTTGAGCGGCGGAGGAACTTTTGCCAACAGATCGACGGTCACGCTTGATGTTGGATTCCAGTGGAAGTAACTGCAGTGCACCATTGGGGCCTTGTAGGTCGACAGAGAGGGAATTCGATTTCGGACGTCATTAGTCTAGATGAGGGGTGGCGTGAGGGGGCATTGAAACCTTCTCCCCCCCCCAAAACCCCGTTCTTTCACACCTCCGATGCAAATAAGATATGCAGATGGAGCGGACGGCATGGGGGCCTCGCATTCTCTTCCCACACCTCTCCCCTCCCCCTGGGGCCATCGGCACGCGAGTGGATGGACCCCCTCCTCCCGTGCGACCCCCTTCGACCACTCCACAGCACCCCTCTCTTCTCCCCGCACCCCTCCGCCGACGCTCTTGATCCCAGAGCTCCGACACCCCCCCTCTCCCCCCGGCTGGGATCGGGGCCATTGCCCGGAAGACGGGACCCGCTCTCACTCGCTGCCCTTAGCTGCGGGAGGGACTCGCTCGCAGGAGTGGTGTTTTCGAGTGCACTGCGGGGCCAATTTATGGGTCGACTTGTTTCGGGTGCAAGCGATGATACTGCAGCCTCCATGAACTACGTGTCATAATCACCGAAACGGAAATTGTTGTCGGGCAATCACAAAAACCGGGCATTTCCCTTCAATTCATGGTATCGCCAGTGTTAATCATCCCTTGTAAATCTTATTTAGCGTGGTAGTTTCTGAATCATACATGTATTTTTATTTTGACGCCAGGTTTTATTTCATCGTATGCGAATTTTAAATGATTCCCTTCTTTGTCTAAAAAATTATCTCTTCTTTTCCGCAACTCAATTTTTGCAGTGTTTTCCACCACATTCGACACCCGTCTCCGAAATGATTGCTGCAGTCGCAAAAACCTGATACTATACACAATAAAGCTATCAGCGTCAGTACAAAGTATTGTGTATTTTTCCTGCGGTAATTTTATTTCTATTCATATTGCGTATCTTAATTTCAAATTCATAGCTATTTTAAAAGTCTCTAATTAACTGCTCTGCCGTAAATGAGGTTTACGACGCATGTAGATGTATAATCCAGGGATTATCATTCGTCTCGCTTATCGTTACAATTGCGGCATTTTTCTAGAATGTCGGCTTTATTGCGCCTTCATGCTTTTTTTGTTTTTTTTTTATAAATCACGATAATGAACGATATATTTATAGACGTTGGCTTTAAATTTTAATCTTTCTCCGTTCTTCGTTCATTTTAATTGCCCATTTTCGACACTATGCTCAACGAGGCACTTGCACATAGGGAGGGGGGAAGGATTCATAGGAGGAGCAAGATTGCTCACTCGACGATTCGTAGTTTTATTTAAGAGAAACAAATTCTGTCATGCCCTTTGGATTATAGACCCGGGAGTGTGATGGTTAAACGTTTATCCTCATAATAGGTAATATGTCACAGTCTGTAGCAATTGCTGTTTACGGTCGGCATTGTAATCTGATCATTCTTCCTCCCAATTCTTACCCATCAATGTTTTCTATTAATTCTATTCTCCATTTCGTGTTAACATCATTCTCTATTCTACTATCCCCCAGTCTCCTAATCATATCTTTTTTAATGTTTTATTCCTAAGTTCTCTTTGTGCACAGACTGTGTCCCAAAAACAAGTAGAATGACACTAATAATACAATTTAGCGCAGGTTTCAGTACAAATTACTAGAATTGATTTAGTTTATTCGTTTCTTTTTAATAACATTTATTAATGCTTAAATATTCCGTTTTACGCACTCTCTCGCACCATTCAACCCTTTTTGAGTTCATATTGCATTTTATAGTGTTAAATGTTAGTCCTGACTCGAACCCTCTCAAAGTTGTATGAGTTGTCATCGGTGTTGATATTATAATATTAATTACATCATTCTTGTTTATTCCCTCATCTGCGACTTTGATGGTATTTGAACCAAGTATTAGTTCTTATGAAATGCTTTATCCTTCCGCGGCCAATCCGAAGCCGTAATCTCCTCCCCCGCAACCTCGCGATGTCTCCCACTGTCGCATCACCGTTGGGCGCCACCTTCCAGCCACTTTCCCGGTTGCTCGTTGCTGCGAGTCATGACGCGTGTATTTTCAGGGTTGCGTGGACCAATTGACTTTTCGATTTCTGGCAGTCATAGCACGTGAGCGGGCACGTTCGGATCGTTTCTTTTTAAGTCATCCCCAGCCTTTCCCGAAACAATTCAATTGGCCATTCCAAATTCCCTCCCTCCCTTCGCCCTCAATGTGCTTAACGTTTGGGAGGACTGTGAGAGGGGGTGCAGTCGGAGGAGAGAGACAGAGAGTGTGGTTTGCTTTTAAATGACTGGTGGAGCACGCAAGCGAGAGTAGTGTGTGATTGAGTGATCGATTGAAATCCTTCTATATTGCGGCTGGCATATTTCACTGTCGAGGTGGATATCGGTCGGACATGCGGGTGCCCCGAGGCATCCCCCTCCCCCTTCTCCCCCCTCCCACTTCTACCCCCCGTCCTCCATCCCTTCAATCGCCTCTTCCCTGCGCATTTACAATTTTAAGGGTTGAATGAAAAAATCTGGCGTTCATTCTCGCGTGACGGTCGCGTTTTCGAGCCGTCAGTACGTGATGAAAAAATTACTATTTGTTTCGGACTGTCGTAGCAATCAAGGGAACCGAAGAAGACAGGGGGAAAGTATTGAAACATGAAATTCAGTTCAACGGCATTATGTTATCTTTCATGCGCCGGCGGAATTTCTTCGAGTGTGGCCCAAAATCTATGTGTGATAAATGATGCATTATTCCAATGTTCGAAGCAGTTATTTCTCTAGGGGTTAAAGTTTTGTGAAAGACTTAGTCGTGCAAATCCGCATTAAGTAAGCGCTCGCACAATAAATCAATTTAAAGATTAAATTCTAAAGCTTATGCAACGAATGAATAAAAACCTATGTTTACATTACATGCAGCTTCACTACAAGTTTAAAAAAAATATTGGTATAAATGTTTGTGAAATCAGACTCAGTTAAATATTTTTTGCTACGACAGCGATTCGGATGATGGACTATTTTGCTTGCACGAGCTGAACTTTTTCCTTCGCTATCGGATGAGCCTATTCAGCCGAATAAATATTTTCATTTTTCCTTATTTTGGTTCAAGTTGCCTCTGCTCGACTGGGTAATCTATGAATGCGCTTAAGAAGACTGAAATTCCTGAAATTTTGATTGAGTCTATTTAATTACAAACTGTTGTTTTTTTATTAAAACTAACATCACAAATTAGCATTATATTGAATTTGAAAAAAATTACATTGAATTTGTTTCAAGTAGTGCTTAAGTATGTTCCGAGTAAATCGCCATCAAAGCGTTACTGCGTCAAATAGAAAAACAATTTCTTTTTTATTACTACAATGACTGTATAGCATCACCAATGCTACTATAGGGTGCCAATTTCAAGTGATAAAACCTGTGGTTTTCTGTACATTTTTCCTTCAATTCACGTTTCCATTTTGTTGGACCAAGTTCAGAAAGTACTTTTGTCCTACCACCCCTTACTTTGCTTCCAGTTGAAATTGACAAACTCAATCAAGTCATCATTATTTCCACGTATTTTAATGCCTATTAGACTTTTTTTGCTCATATTTTGATATACACCTACAAATCAATACGGTAAGTTGGGGTGTAAACATAATCTCCCATAGCATAATAAGGGGAAAAGTAATGGATGGTGAGCGCATTTTAAAGTAGGAGTAAATTTGTTGGAAAAATGCTCAATCCACAAATTGTAACACACAGCCACAGCCTGGGTATTTGGCAAATGGATGATGGACTGCTATACCTTTATTACACGTACATTTGTAATGAAAACTTCTAGTGGTGATGAATTAATTTTGAACGTTCAACAATTTGTCATTGTAATGTGCCGTACAAGTTCCAGGTTTAGACAAATAAGATGACAAAAATTGCTCACTTGTGGTTGTTGGAATTGCAACAACTTAATTTGGAATATTCTTTGGGAGCTTTCGAGGGAGGGTTGGTGAAGCTAAAATCTGATGGTAATGTAGATAATGCTTTCATTGGAGCAGGTAATAGAATGTTTTTTTAAAGGAGATCGAATCAGTAATATGTAAATCATTAATTTTTGGAATAATTTATGATACACGGAAAAATGTTGATTGCGAGCAATACCGTAAACGCATAGCACAGAATGAGAGTATTCCAAGAAACTGCGGGAGATGCCGCAACGGTTACTTTAAACTTATTCAACCGCTAACATACATTTCAAAGCAACAATTTCAGAGTGTAAAAATCATACATCTCGAGTTGGAATTTGTCAATGTTAAAAACAGCCTCAGTGTTTAAAGCTGGCTTTAACCTCGTGGACTATTGCTCGTCGCGCACGACTGTGAATGACCTGTGACCTGGCCTGCGATATTGTATATACGGTATTTCGTCACAACATCTTCTTCATTTAAAAATCCCCAAAATTTCAGAGTTTAAGAGGACACCTCGACAGCTTAACTGGCTAAATTACTCGGTCGGACAATCGGGGGATCCGGGATTGAATCCCAGTCAAGGTGAATGATTTTTACGCTCTTAAATTGTTACATTAGAATGAAAGTATGTTTCAATACAAAATGGAAGCGGCTGACTGCTAATGGTGATAGAAATACCGAAGACGAGCCTGATCTTTGATGCATTTAGAATCCGCCCTTGGGAAGATGATTTTATGGCTGGAGTTTCATTCGTTTCTCGCTCCTTTCTATGCAGTTGAAAGAGTGATAGTTTCTCTCCAATACGGATAGTAATTTTACTGAACACTCTGTAAGAGATTTCATTGCTAGTACAATTGCAAACGTTTTCTGAAAAGCGATCGTTTCCTGATCCGCTAGTTCTCGGCTGACTCTTTTGTGATAGCCACCCCAATCCATCAGGTGTGCACAGCGAAGAGTTCATGTTGCGAATTGTAATGGCCACGCGTGCTAGCGCAAGTGTTTGCCCGACAATGGAAATTTGAACGTTCAATTGATTCGTGATGCCCCAAAAGGGTTTTATCTTCCTCGAAGTCTCTCCATTAAATCTCGCGAACGTCTATTTGTCTCTAATTGCGAGATATTTTTGACACATCTCGTGAGATGCATAAACTTTTACCCATTCACATCTGAGGGGTTGATATTTTTCTAGATCCAAATTTTTAATATCAAGTCCCCTGGGGTGTTTGGTCGCTAGAAATCTGATTTAAAGTTTTTTTTTAAGGAACAATGCTCTGATGATGCATAGGCCTGCGTTAATGAGAGGAGCCTAAGGGTCCTCAGTTAAACGTCCCATCCGTGCGGTCGGAGTCCCCATCCTCGCCGAAGCTCCCGGGGAGCTGGGAATGTCGGTGAAGTTTCTACTGGGATTCAAATCCGACCCCTGGAAAAGGAAGCCAGTATGCATACATTAGCCGTCGCTACTGTAGCGTAACAGTTAGAGGTGTAAATGCTATTGTCACATCAATAAATTTTACGTTCTGTATCGTCCATAACAATCGTTACAATATTCCATGGGCGGGCAAATACCCAACATAACGGATTCTCCATAATCTTTTGAACATGTATAACTCCATTTGGCTCATTAAAAAAAAAATAGAAGATTAAACTTGGATGCATGGGAAAGATTCTGACTCTCATTAAAAGTAGAGTGCCGTATTTCAAATCGGCCTCATTCGAGGAATGCGCCGGAGGGGATCGTCCGTAAAATATATCCGACATGACGCCTTCGAATTCCACTTAAAACCTTCACCGCGAGTGATTCACGGCCTCAAAGATCTGTGTTATAAATAAGGACTCTTTGAAGGGGCTAGGTCGACATTCATCTGTCCTTTGCATTTGGGCGAAAGGCGGACCGAGTATCAGTGCAGTTCGGCCGAAAACGAAACTACCTCCCCTTCCATTATGAAAGAAACCCATCATTCGCCATGCAATCCATACTGTAATTCCACTTCTTCCTTCCTCTTCTCTCATTTTTCTTGTTTTCCGCATTGCATCAAATGTTTCTCCGGTATTCGGCGTCACCCTTGCTTAATTTTGGCTGCCATAGAATCCGAATTCAGTCCAATATATCGGACGACCGGCAATGGCAACCCACATCCCGCGTAACTTAGGCGGGAGTCCTCCGTCCCCAACTAATGGGCTCATTTATATCCAGTTGGAATGGACCAAATTCGAGGAGACCTAGCATTACCAGATAAACCGATAGAGCTTTCCACTATTATCATGCTATATTTTGAGTATACTTAAACGTATGGTATCATTTTATCAAGATTCATAGCTTAGCAATTTTAAAGCTTGGCACACTTTATGAATGAGCATACCTATTTTGCTTAAGGGACAAGATAATTCTCTTTTTTCTCTGTGCTTTGAATCAGATGAGTGACAACAAAGGTATCAATGGGATCACTTGACCGGAAAAATGTTTTCTCAAGTAATAGAATTATCGTCCACTGCAAACTTTCACTGGTGTGGGTGAAAGCTTTGTTTATTTATGTTTAAAGTAAATTTGAGGCTCGTCATGCAGTAAAAAATATATTTCGCCTAAATCAAAGCAGTACTATTACATTGGTTTTCAAGAGATTATACAAATCTTGGAACTTTTACCCTCTTTCTTTGAAAATTCTCACTGACGCTTTCATTGTACCTATTTTGAATAGAGTAAAAAGCAGGGTGATGAAATAAAAAATTCAGTATTCAGTTGTATTTTCGTTCGTTCTTCAACCAACATGAAATTAAATTCGGGAGAGTCCAAAATTGCTCCCATTAAATTAAAATTTTGATGAAATGTAAAAAAATAAAATTTGTAAGTTCCACGGATTTTTATCAGACCTGATGGTGTTGACCGTCACAAAAAACCGGTCGTTTTTAATGAAAATCATTGAAACTTAGCAAAGTTTTTTTTTTTCAAATCGTCATAAATTTCCTTTAAGTTGAGCCAAATACCATTAAATAAATCTAAGAATATGATATTCCAACGAGAGTGATTTGTGGTATTTAATTTTATCTTAGGAGTATTTGAACTGTATCTTCGTGTTTGAACTCTACTAGGATTTACAAACTTAGATTGATAGAACAATAAAGTATTGTGCTATTATTTACCCTTAATTGTTAATTTCACATGAAATTTAAGTGAAAACCGAAAAATCTGATCGCCAACTTTTTACCTCAACAAAATGTAGCTCTTTTTCTTTAAGAGTAAAATCAGAAAGATATTTTCACACTCACGGATAGCCTCTTTCCCCAATTTTTCATACTACCTAGATTCCTCTCCATCCATTGGAATTTAATTATTCTTCTTTAAATTAACTTTAGTTGAATTTAAATCATAGCTTTTTATATGAATATAGGGGAGAATGTTTGGTAAACGAGGGAAGGGAAGGAACAGGATAGGGATGTTGGACGGGATGAAGGGGGGAAGAAAGTACTCAGCGATGAAGAGGGACCTGATGCAGAGTAGGTTACTGGATTGTATTTTGTTAGAAGTCACAAAACATTTATTTAGTAGCTGTGTCCATCCAAAAACCTACCTTAACCGGCATATTACCTTATAATAATAATATATGATAAAATTACTTCTTTCTTAAATGCCGTCTGTGAAGTTGTTTGTTCTCTTTCTAGACGTCGGCAGGCGGAAAGTGTTAGTTTAACGATGATAACTGGGGAAAAATTATTGTACCGAATTTTTAAATTTATTATATAGTGTGCCTTCAATAACTTTTGTTAATATTGTCTTCGCGAACAATGTAAGGATTATGTTAAATGTAAACTATGTGTTGCAAGGGTTGAATAAATTTTTGTGAATACCATCCGTAAATGTTGGCAGTGATCTGGGCTCCGATTATTCTTAAAATCCTCTCTCTAAATGCTAAGGATACTTTTCTATCAAGAAATATGCCTGGTGATTAGTTGTTTTTGGCATTATTAAAAATGAGGATATCTGAAATAAGCTATTCGCAGCAATGTCAAAGGTCAAATTTCCAGCTTGAATATCCAGCTTGAATCTTGCTTTAGCTTTTGAAGCGAAGGGTGATGAAGGTTGTCTAGTAACAACGAAGCAAATGGTTTTTTCTCTTTCTAGCCTGCGCTGTAATCCCGAGAAGCTCTGTCATCACTAACAAAACCTCCCGCCGAGCGCCAGCCAGGGAGCGTTAGTTGAAATCTGTCGGTGCCTTTTTCGCATTCTAGGGATGCCTTATATTTTGAAACGTCGTCATCTCCGTGATCCCGAGGTTTTAATTCTGCCCGACGCCTTCTCGAATGGTCACATTTCGGAGGAAGCGATTCGCCAGATAACGGGAAGGGGGAGAGCGAGATTACCCCACTCCCCTGTGGGGGGGAGGGTAGGAATTTCGGGGATTCCGATGAGGCGAACGGGGTGGGGGCTCGCTGGGGTGTTGTGGGGTAGTGAATGCTAGGGAGGGGGAGGTAGGAGGTCGGGAAGCGTCCACGAGAGATGAGACCGCCACCGGAGTGCTTCCAATGCATGCTAATGGGGTGATTCACCACGGCACCTATGCATATGCAGCAGCGCCCGCACCCTAAAGAGAGTCGGCGCCGGCGGGTGGCGCGAGGGAGAGAGAATTTAGGGCACAAACCTAGATTTTAAAAGATTGCATGACAAGCCAGGGAATGATTAAAAGTCGACTGAAAACAATCTGTGCCATATATCTCTCGGGTATTACTTCGGTTAAGGTGTCCTTTATTGCAGGGACAGGTGTAATTTACTGATGTTCATTACTGCCCTATCTTCCGGCCAGACAAAACGTTCTGCTGAAGGTCCATTCTCTTATTACTTCCTTTCCCTTACATTATTCCTTTTTAACACATCCATTATGTCTCAAGATGCGTCCAGTTAATTTGACTTTTCTTTTAAATATCGTTCTCCGTGTTATTATTGTATTCACCGCTACCGATATTTCGTATATTTTCTTAATTCTCACTTTATCTTTCCTTTTTACTTTCAACGTCCGTCTTTAATGTCAGATTTCGGAGGATCTTATTCTTAGATCTTCTTTTCCGAACGTCCATGTCTTCAATTCGTGCATGGAGTAGCATTTCTCCATACGAATACTCTTAACGCAATGCTTCCTTCTGCTAAAAACTGACCTCTTTGAGTGTAAACTTCTCTGCCTTTTTTTTGCATAGCCCATGTGATCTTGAGCTGACCTCCGCTTGATATGCATCGGGGTACTTCCAGACCCTGTTTTTCTGCATCTGACGTGCGGAAAAATACTCCAGTTAAACTCCTCCGACAGCCTCCTTCTACTTCTTATCTGCCTTTGATAGTTACAAATAGACACTGGGGCAGGTGGCTTCCCTGCAATGGCTCTTGCGCAATGCCCCTCAGTTGCTTTAAATTTCCACACCGTCGCTATCTCTGATTATCCGAAAGAGACTCTCTTTGTCTCCTCCTCCGAGTGTTCCCATAATTTCTTCATTAATTTTTCCCGCTTCAGGCATTCTTGTTTCTTTAGCTCTTCCGCCGATTTCTCGAATTCTCTTTTTAGTATTCATAGACCACCGTCGTCTTTGTCCACCTCCTTCTCAACTGCTAATAGGCCTTCTTCAGGAAGTTCCGCTGCTTTGATTAACTTCCTTGAAGTGACCTTTTCGTCTGCTTTCGAAGTCTTCATCTTCAATTAACGTATTCCTATTAGTGGTTCTGATGTCTCGGCATATCCTTTTATCTTTCTCCGATAGAATGCAAATAAATATTGTCATTATAAAATTCATCCATCAGGGTATAGGAATTTAGGAAAAAACTAACTCAGAATTTAATAACGAAGAGACTGTTCAAATAAAAATCCCATGAAATCACTCTAGGTAATGACTTATAAGTTGCCTTGTTTCATTCAGTGTAATGAAAAAAGTTTTATCATACTAGTACTTTATTGTTCTCTGAAGTAGTTTAATCTGTATTTTCACTATACTTGACTGGTAATTTCATGAATAGCGAAAATTTTGGATCAGTAGTTGCAGAAAATTACGATAAGTAGGCGCGTGTTCGAAATACTCAAGAGTAACGGATAATTTTCGGCGTTAGATCGAGCCATTACATTGGTATATTTTATGGCTTAGGAATTGATAATTTAAATATCCCACATTCTTGACAACCATTATCTGTATTAAACTTTGTACCCGAGAAACCATAAATCCAAATTTCACATTTTCATCCTTGGCGTGGTTGGATACTGTATCCATAGTGAATAGCGATAAGTAACTGTACCTATCCTCTAAATAAGAAGATTAAGGGAGACGCGTGTTTCGGTTAACGTAACCTTGGTCGGGTACAAGACATATTGTAAGAGCATAGATGGGCATCTTAATAAACCTTTATATCAAGTGGAAAATTTGCAGTATTTAAAATTCTTCGATAAAGGTCACGGCACTTAGAATCACCGAACTTTGAGAAACTCAAGGATCTTCGATCATTGGCCGTGCATCGCACATACTACACTCTTCTACCAAACCTCTCTCTTTCAAGTCTTAGAGGGCGGATTTCTTTCGAAAGATGAGGTGCAAGTAATAACGTTCTCTAACGCTTACATGATCTCGAAATATGTGTATTGATGACAAATAAAATTGAAATCCCCTGAGTTATACGATTCATTTATTCCATTCGTACCATTAAGCTAGAGTTTTCGTTTCCAAGTGACGTAGCAACTTTTGTGCATTACACTTTCACACGTTTTCGTTGCGCTAGGCTAGAACTTCGCACTAATGAATCGAAATTTCTCTATGGTGACCTCCCATGTTCTCCCAGAATGCGACCTCCCTTCGCTTCCTCGGAAACGTATTTCTTCCCCCCCTGGTGGTGGTTTTCTCTCCTCGCCTTTCCCCCACCGGCGCAACCTCAGCTCGCATTTCCGGGTATCATGGGGGGGGGGGGTCGCCAATTCGATCGACCGCTAACCCATCTCCACCCAACACCGATCGTGCGATTTTTCGCGTTCGTCACTCTCGGTGACATGTGTCCTCTGCGTCCCTGCCGGAATCAACGGTGCTGAATTTAAAAAAAACGCCTCCCGAAATATTTTCGTCCGAGCTAGTTGGAGGATATAAATCAAGCATCCGAATTTGTAGACACGACAGATTTCCACGCAAGAAATACTTGGTGCTTTGCAATCTCTCTTCCCCTCTCCCAGTGAAATTTACACTTTCCGCCTTTTGAATATATTATTTCGTGGGGATTAAATATTCGGAGGAGGCGGTGGCCGGCGTCTCGCCCTTATAAAGGGTCGCTCCACGCCGCGGCCCCCATCCCCCGCCCGGCCCACTAGCGTGGCCCTCATCCTCTGCTCCCTCTCCTTCAAAACTCGTCTTATAGCTCATGGCAATCCGCTCATCCACGCATCCCTCTTTATGCCCGGATTTCGAATACGCTTCGCTGCCCTGCACGTTACCCTACGGTGAATTGTCCGGCTGGATAAAGAGAGGCCTAAACTCTTGATGCTTAGCGATAAACTAATTAGGTTCTCAGAAGTTTCTAGTCAAAAGAACGTTCTAGGCGGTGGTAGGTAGAAATTTCAATATTTCCCTCATGTTATTAATCGCGGCACACATAGACAGTCATTTGTTTGTTAGCTGTATAAACTCACACGAAAATAAATTAATAAATTTATATTTTTGTTCTGCATTGTATTTTAGCGCACACTCTCTTTCTTGAGTGTGCGACTTGCACAGCGCACTTCTCATCTTTATGTTTGTTTGGTGACATGTAGACCTGAAAAATGACGGTGTCCGTTGGTTCAGCTTTTACTTTTGGTAATAATATTCTATTAGTCGACTTCTCTATTTTTACCACGTTTCTTCCTACCATTACGTCGAATATTATTGTCCCCCCTTGCCCTAACTCACATCTCCGCTGTATTCTATCGCTCCAGTCATTCCCGCTATCCTTCCATCTCACCTTGCTGATTCGTGGAATATATGTTTCCTCATTTCATCTGTCGATTTGAAATATCAAATTTTCCTTTCCTTAGTGTGTTCCTGACATTACAGTCAAGTTTTCTGTTGTCACTGGTTGGGTTATCATCTGTGTCTTATTCTCTGTTGCTTTCCTCGGTTGCGATGTGCTAGAATTTCATTTGGCGACGACCGGAGGGAGCCTTGCCTCTTTCGCTGCAGGTCACACAATACGCAACTTGATCTAATTCAAAATTTCGATTTCCGTAGTTTCCAGGACTAATAATTATCATCAGCTAAGGAGGTATACCAATGAATTCCTCCCAAATGTTACAGCTATCATCCCTAAGTTTGGGTTGATAGGTGAGTTTGTATTTCCTCTAACGCTAAGTTCAACGGCATTTGAAATTCTCGGATCCGGGTACGGGGAGCCATATCTCCCTTCTCTGTGCCGCACGTGGTACCCCGGAGGAATTTAGCGAACAAAACTTCGGATCGATTACCACTGTGGTTGGTTGGCCTGTTCACTTACTCACATAATGTATTCATCCTAACAATTAGGTGGACTGTAAAGTAAGTATTTCGCCTGAAATTGAAATATTCGTTTTCTTTTCACAAATAATGTTTCCATTTTTATAAAAAAACTCTTCGTATTCTCTTGCTTTATTTCGATATTAATTAATCAAACGTCATTAGAAATACGGTGGTCCACGTGCTTACTTGTGACAGATGCAAATTAGAGCGAGATCATTTTTTATTCTGTCTCATTTATAAAATTTCCACCTGCTACTTCCCCCATGCCTGCTTGTGTTGAACCATTAATTTTTTCCATCGCAGTTCACTCCCGTCGCCGGCGATCCCCGTGTGCGAGTTTATTCCATCGCGGCCCGCCCTCCGCTAACGCCGCTGAAATTTATTTGCCGGGGACTTCACCCATGTAATTCGGCTCCCTTATCACGTTCACTCAGCACGCTTCGCGCCCCCACCACTTGTAAACTCCCTCCAGCCCATCACGCGCAGGGACCTCCGCGCTCCCCCGCCCTCTCCCCCTCCCACTCACCTTTCTTCGACCATCCCGTTCCCCTTCCATTCCTCTTTGTGTAAGCCCCTGACGAGGACGGGCGAATTAAAATCATATTTTTAATTCCTTTTTACGTGTTATTTGCCCAACAAATTTTAGCACTCTAATCCTCTTGTAAAAACTGGAATGTTCTTTCAAATTAAACTACTTTAAAGCATTATCCTATTAATTATCCTTCAGTCTTTAATTTGACATTGACTATTTTGACTCTATTTACCGATGATTATGGGAAGGCAAATGTAAGTGGGTGTAGTGTATGGGAAGTACAGGTACGTATGACCCTATTATTCATTTGATTTTTTATAAATCAGGCTCTTTAAGAATAAATAATGAAATATTTCTTAGTCATTGATTGGTATGAAGGAAATACATATTTAAGTGCTTAAGTCCATACTTTTTCACAGATTCTTACGTATCAATGTGTTTTAAGGTGACCACGCGTCAAAACCCTAACATTCCACAGACGGCAGTAGACCTAATCTGGTACTACGTATGGCGTATGGTGGGTAAACCTTACACATGATAATACTGGTAACAAAATTAAGTGCCTAATGATGGGTATGGTCTATTTATCTAATGGAATTATATTTAAAAGCTATGCCCCTTCGGTCGTAACTGAAACCTACTAACAATGGTTATATTCCCGGCGCCATATATCCTCCGCTCCCTAAATGGAGCGGAATATAGTACTCTACATATGGACAGTAAGTTAATTTTTCATCAATTCCACCTGAATTGCCCAGAAACCTTCCCAGTGTAAGTGGAAAATTCCATGATAGAACTATAAACCGATTTTTGATGCACGTTTTCCAACGCATTTACTATTTAAAGACTTATCTCATTCACCGAGAGCGACGGGCGATGTGTGCATATTTTAGAGCCCAATAATGAAGTAACCTAATAAATAATTTTACTTTCATACCCAACTTCTATGTACCCACGAAAAAATATATTCGGATAAATAAATTTATTGTAGCCCATAACCTCGTACTTCCACGATTACATGGTATATAAGCTGCAGGCCACCTTTAATAATTTAGAGAGTTTACCCTAAAAGGACACTCTTATGACGTAGGTATACAAACTGAAAACAAAAGTTAATTCGATACATCGTGGATTATCGATCAAAGAACAGGCACCTCTGAAAGGATTAAAATTCCGCGAAATCCTTTGGTCGTTAAGAACGTAACTATTATCGCTATAGTAAAAATTGACATTCAGCATAAAAGGGTATCTAATCCTTGTTTATAAACTGAATTTCATAGAATCCTGTAAACTTCGTCATATTACAAGTACTAATCGTCTGTAAGCCCCGGGGGTTGGTCCTCATCAAAATTCATGTTCCATGCCTGCTGCCCAACGTTCGGTCGCTACGGGGAGAGAGGCGTGGATCCTGAAGGTTTTGAAGACGTGGTATCGACAACGCGGCGCCTTGTGCCACTATTTCAAACTGAACTTTGGTCCTTCCCTTCCAAGTTATCTCGCTTCTCTCCAAACTGGTTTCTTTAGACTCGTGTTGTAAAATTACTGACGAAAGCACAGTTGGCCGAAACTTTTGCGAATTTCATTCTCCAATGGCATCGAAAAAGCTTTCTTCCTATTTTGCCAATTTAAAAAATATCGGTATTTACCTTATTAATGATCCTTATATTGTAGCATCTGATCATATCTTCTATAAATCGCAAGATGCTAATTCGCACTTCCACCATATACTTAGGCAGAAATTAATTTTTGTATATTGAAGAGAAAGTTTAATAATTGTATTGATTTAAAAGATGCTTCGTTGAGTCAATTTAAATCACATATATCATAATCTGAAGGACATGACCCAATGAATAAGTTCATGTAATAAGTTCATTTCTGTTGATGCACATGGCTTATTAGGAATGTATTATATTATTTGCTGAGCAAAACTCACCGTCATAATGTCTCTCATTTTCTTCCAACTATGTTAAAACACGTCGACTACCGCCACGGCGGTATCCGTTGGCAAAGCTCTATCCCGTTCCCACTTGATTCGATATCAGAATCACTGGTGGAACTCTTCGAAGACGAGGGATTGGATTGGCTGCCGTCTTTCCCGCTTTCAGGCCTCGACTGCCTCCTCCCACCCACCCAACCCTCCTCCATCAGGAGGGACCGACAACACGTCCCTTTCCCACTCGCCCGACTTCCGATTCCACACGTTCGGGGAATTCATTAAACCCTCATTGATGTTCCGGTGGCGAATTCCGAACAGATCGGCAGATTGACGGTCGTTTTTCGTGTTGTTCGAGAACCTGGGCTGCAGCAGTCGGCTCACTGGCTCCCTCACCCCGCCTCGCCAACCCACACCTCCCCCAACCTGCCTCTCCTCCCCCCGACACGGGTAAAAGGGCTGCCAAGTGACGCGGAAGAGAATGGGGTGGCACCGCGGTATGGGGAGCGGGTACCGTGGCACGGGGTTGGCGTCCCTCCCACTCTCCGGGTGTGAGTGAGTGAGTGGGCAGCGAGAGGGAATAGCCTTAGCCGAGCGTAGGGATACGAATGAGCTGCCTTTTGGGGCCCGTGGAAATATTTTCCTTGCGCGCGGGTTTTTCCTTGAAGAAACTTGTAATCGAGTTACGCTAAACAGAACAGGAAATCTTTTCCTTTTTTTATGGCCACATATTCTGAGAGATAAATGCTATTTTGGATAAAAAGAGACGTTTTAGGCGTGATATGGAGGAATATCAACAATTTTCCACAACATAAAATTTATTACGACCGGTTTCAATGTAACTACATCATCAGCAGGTCAAGATCTAGACCTGATGATGATGTAGTTTCATTAAAACCGGCCGTATTAAATTTTATTTTGTGACTATTTTGGAAGTAAATAATGATAAGAGTCGGAAAAATTGAAAAAAATAATGATTATTTGAAAATATCCTTGATGGATAACTTTAAGATTACTACAAGAGATATATCTTTACAGATAGATACAGATAGCTTTATGTGTATCTTGGTCAGCGTGTACACACATGGTAGTTATTGAAGGTATCGGGAAAACTTTCGGAAAAATAGATTTATTTCAGATCTTGAAGCAATGCCTCAAAATTCTTGGAAGTACATCCCTTCTTGACCGTCGAGACACTTTTGCCTGCGGGTTTTTTACGACTCGTAGGCTCCTTGGCAGGCGGATTCCGGAATTTCCTTAAGGGTACGCGTGCAGGCTTCTTTGACGGCACTTAGGATCCCATGGTGGTGTCCTCTTAGGGAGGATTTTACTCTTAATATTAGGAAAAAGTCTGCTGGTGCCGAGTTGGAACTCCAGGGAGGTTGGGGAATCGTCGCGATGTCTTTGCAGAAGGTCTTTGCGAGTAGACACTGTCAACTCTGCTTTTGGTAGCCCGTCTGGACTATCGGGAGGACGAGTTTAGGGCAGATATTTCGCATTACCAAATTATCAGACATAATGGTGTGTTCACTTCCATCGTATCAATGCCAATACCATCTTCCGTCATGCGCGCACCCATCCGACGGTCTGAATTTAGCACTTCTCACACACGTCAGGAAATATTATTACAATAGGATTTATGCAAACCTAGTACTCTCTGAGGCTCCGGTCATTCCCTGCAATTGGTAAGAACAGATATCCGACGCATTTTTTAAATGAAATTATTCCTTACTGATAATGTGTGATGATTGAACTGATTTAAGTGTTGTGAAAAGAGTTCAAAAGATATTAAACATGTTAACTGCGGTGTTCAAAGTACGATGCATCTATTTAACACCTGACTTCTTAGTAGTGACGGAAAGTAAGTTTTTTTTTTACCCGTTCAGTTATCTGATTTCCAAACTTTGTCCCTATTAGATCGACCCTTAATTGAATACAATTCGCACGATGATCAGCAATTAATTATTATTAATTGTTAATTAGTAACGTCGTTCATATCATTCATCCTGAATTTAATGGATATTTTGTCAGTTATCAATTTGGAAATTGGAACGTGGATTAATAATGACTTCCGTGGTTGGAATGCCAAAAGAAACGGTGAATTCAGGATACTATCAGCGATTAATTATCGATCGTCCCTGATCGAGCTCTGTGCATGCCTTCTATTTCCCCCGAACGACCCTACTAGTGGCGTGTTGAGTGTGGTGGCGTTGCGATTGGCGGTTAGACATGGCACCGAATGAGTTGCTTAGTTCGGCTCGAAGATTTTTTAAAATTGGTGGATTTCATCAATACTTTAGTGCCCCGAAATGTCTACGATTAAATAAATATAATATTATTTTGAAATCCTTCATCCTAAAGTTCTTGCATAATGATTAATCCATATTTATCTCTCAAGGAGGACCACGAACAGAAAACTTTAAATCCCCATCTTGTTCTTTTATATCGCTCGTTTCTTATTTCACCATCGAAAGGATTTTTGGTCGTCGAAGGAAGACTTTCCGAGAAGTAGTTTCCCTTAGCCCTTAGGAAAACGTTCGTCCCTTAGCAGACGGCTGCGCGCCCCCTCGGCCCCCCCACTTCTTCCCCGGTCTCACTCCTCGCCACGCGCGCGCTTATTACCCCGCTTGGACTCCGGATGGGTGCGTGGGAAGGGTGCGAAGGAATGCGGGGCAAAGGATCACGGGAGGGAGAATGTGGGGGGGGGGGGAGCGGTGAGGGGCGTGGTGGCTGTCGATGGGGCGGGGAAGTTTAAGGGAGCTGCTTAGCAACCGGTTAAGTGGCCTCTTCCACCCGCCGGGGCGCCCTTATCCTCCTCCACCACCCCTCGACTCTCCTCCCCCAACCCCCCAAATCCTCCTCCCCTACCGCCGATCCACTTTTCTTTACATTAATCAATTTGACGCCAGGCAAGTCTCTTCGGCTGGGGCTTGACACGCGTCCCCCCCTCGACCCACCCGCCGTTGCCCCGCACCGCCCTGCCGGTCCTTGGCGCGTTGCTTCTGTTTGGGGCGGTCCAGGAGTCATCATCGTGTCTGCGACGCTACGAAGGCGTTAATATGCTTTTTGGGGACTGGTGGTCAAGGAGTAGGGGCCCTTTGTATATCTAATCGGTAAATATCTAGCCATCGCTAGAATTAGTGGTAGTGGGTGATTACCCACCAATCACGAAACGTCGAAATTGGCTAATTAATATTAATGGTAAACTACCGGATAACTTGATGGGCACAAGCTACGGGACGATAGAGTGACAATTCCCTTGCCTCTCCTGGCAAAACACAACCCGACGCCCGATACTACAGTGAGTCCCTCTTCATCCTCCGTGTACTGCCTTCCTCCTCCCTTCATTCCGTCCAACATCACTATCCTGTTCCTGCCCTTTCCTCGATTTCCTAACATTCGCCCATCAATCACAGTCTTTAAAATCCCACTGTCATCCAGAATATTCTGCATCCATCTTTCCTACATTAATATTGCTTAAAGGTTAGCGATTGATTGAAGTATGAAATAGCTCGAATGGTGGAAATTGAATTTGATGGATATAACTGTGTATGTATAGAATTTATATTTTAAATTCTCTTGGGGTATGTTGGAATCTACGACAACTATGAAATGTGAAGGCTAGAGAAAATATATATGACATAGAACTGACTGTTTTGCAGTAGTACTCTGGGTTAGGGTAAATTTTCCAAGGCTCAAGGCTCTTCGCAGTTCTGCACTAGTTACCCCGGCCTAAAATCACTCTAAATACCCTTCAACTCAATAATACATTCTGGAATGCTTTTGTGACCCGCATGATTTTATCTCCATTTGTGAAATCCGATGTATCAATTATCCCGCAACCTTGCTCTCTCGACATTTTCCCTTCTATTAAGATCTTCAGCGGGGCTACTTAGATCTGAGGTAATTAACGTGAAACATTTGCATTCGTCGTTCACAGTTATTCCCATCCCTTCTTGTTCCCGAAGGGGGGGAGGGGTAAAGGGCTAAACGCGAGGGATTTTCGCGACGGGTAAATGCGATTTGTGAAGGATCGAGGGCGGGGGGGAGGGGGGTGGGAAGAGGAGGGGGTGCGGTGGGAGAAGTTGGGGGGGGGGGGTGGGGAAGGACGAAGGCGCGATCCAAACGTCGCTCTGCACCGGGGAGTGGTTTGACGTCCGCGTCGTTAGCGGCCCGCTCACACTGTCAGGGTCTGGCGGTTGGGATCAGGCCCGGGCGAGGGGTGGGACGTGGAGGGTGTCAGGTGGGAGGGAGGCGACCGAGGGCACTTTTTCGACGCCAGGATCGCTAATTCCATTTTGTTCATATCTCATTCCGACCGTGGTCCACTCCTTTCCTCTCGATCTTTTTTCTCTGTCATCGGAATGGAAGCCCAATGCTTTCCTTGCGTGAATTTCAACATTTGATACTCCAAGGATATCACAGCGTCGACGTTGGAAGGTTATTCATGTCTCCGGAATCCTGCGACGCAATGTCAGAAGTTGATTGGCATTCTTCGTGCATTTAGGAAATGCGCTCCCTAAAGCCATACTTCCAAATAGTTCTTTTACTCTTTACACTCCACTTCGCAGTGCAAATTGTAAAATATCTAAATGCAGCAATGGGAATGCATTAATTTTACAAATTTATACCGCAAGCATATCAACTGAAATTGCTCTAGTGTATTTATAAAGACGTAATGTATAGCTTGATATTCGTTTTAGAAATGATTTTGGTTCATCTTCGAAATGAAAATATCTTTGTTGAATAAGGAAAAAGCTTACTTTATATTGCATTTTATAATTTCAATTTACATGCTAAAACTTAAGCATGTGTCTCGATATAAATCTGTTGATATGCGCATGGATTTTCATTATTGGGCATTATTAGCTGAAGGTTGTCCGTAATTTAATATTTTCATGCGAAAACAATTTCCCATGCTTTCAGCATGTGAAACTTAAATTCATTTTTAAAGAAAAATTGAAAATTATTCGGGAACAGAAATAATTGAATCGCCCGTCCAATTCATTTGTCTCGACAGTCTGTAATAAATAATTTTACTTTAGCCAGTTTTTTGGCGATGGGTGTCCTTTTGACTTTCTTTGATTTTCATTATGAGACATCAATGGGCAAAGAAACATTCGCAACTTTAATATTTACTGAATAGTTCTTCCTTTATTCATGGGTTTCGTATGAGCTGAAAAATAATAATTCCTAGCGTAGTATCAGCCGTTAATTTTGTTACTCAAACATTTTACCCTAGTTTTTACGTGCCTCATAAAAAATAAGTGCATAATATTATATTTACGACATGGCATTAACTAACATCGTTTGTTACCTCGTTTTTGAGAATCTTTTTGGCATTACCGTCCTCCTCGTAAGTCCAGATATTCTAAATAATGTACCTTATGTCACTCTTAACTGGGTGGCGATAAGCACCCAAGAAAACCTGAATGGTACAAAGTGGGTCACAGTCCACTGGCCCTTAAGGTGACATCAGGTTATACACGAATCCCATCCTTTGTTCTGTGAAAAATTAGACAATCACGGAATGGAGAGGGTTCTTGGAATGCAACGATACATCCTCCATCTTTTCATATTGCGGAGGGATTGTATATCTTGGGATGATTCTTGTACAGTACAGTTAAAGTGAGGATAATGGCTGCACCTGCGTACAAATTTGGCATCTTACGCTGTCGATAAAAATAAATAGACCTTCGGGAACCCCCGGTCAAACTTAATATTCTTACCTGTATCTAACGGGAAAAATTGACTTCATGAATAATGAGCAGCAAAATCTCCCAAATCTGAGGGAAACGTCTCATGACGCGGACATACCCGTTCCCTTAGCTACGTCCGAAGTTTGATGGCGTCTCCTTTGACTCGTGGCGGCGGTTGGATGGAGTGTCGAAGCGTGATTGGGGCGCTGACCTTTTGGAGGAAGCAATAGGGTTCCTTTCCCTCATCTCCTCATTAGTGCTGACGCCGAAAGTGAACACCCTCGATCTTAAATCTTGTTTTCTCCTCTGATCTTGTAAGGTGATCGTTGCACAATAAAGTTACGGGACACTCGTCTTTTCGGCATCGTTTCGAAGTGTAATGCTTTGAAACGACCTTGATCAGGTGTTATTATACCAAAAGAACGTTTAAAACAACGCTAGTGAAGTAGAAATTGAGCTTAAAATACGTTTATGTTGATGTTGAAAAATGATCATAATACGGATGTTTGAGAAAAGTTTGCATAAAGCAGAAAAAGAAGATGGCAGAGTTGAAGGTGCGTGAAAAACCCATTTAATATATGCTTTCACTCAGTTAGTTTATGCTAAGTAACGTATAGATACCTTGATTTATAGAAGGGCTATTAGACTAATGCAATCAACGGAATGATTTCCTTAAGTGCATAACTCCGGCACGGCCGATTCATTGACTATTTCTCATTATCAAGGCTTAAACGAAGGGTTTTTTTTAAATACTACGGTGAGTCTCCTCCCCGTAGATCAATAGTTTATTCCAGTGGCAACACACATGGTTATACAACACTGCTATATATGTTGATTGAGGGGATACCTGCTCACGCTTAAATTCCCCTTTTGTCTTCAATTGCCAAAGTTACCCGATATGAGATTTTTAAACAGTTATTTACATAAACTCTCAAGTATACAAAATACATAATAATACATTTGGAATTACACACTTAACCATTCACAGAATACACAGAACATTAGAATTTAGGCTCTTCGAGTACAATTTGTACATATTTTCACAATAATCAGCACAAGTACAGAAACATACAACATAATATATACAGATAAAAATAATTTGCATGGTGAATGTATGATATATTTTGATTTTTCGCCTAGTTGTAGGGCACGTTAAATAGGAAAATTTACACTGACAGTAAAATGTGTTAGATGTGTCTGCTTACATTGCTTAATTACCACTCATGTGACGAAATCAAATAGGAGTTTACAATTGGTGTTTAAGCATAATGACTTTTAAGGTACATATACTATAAAGGGACCACCACAGTAATAAACCTGAATGGCGGTTTGATAGCTTAAGGCAGAGATCGCCGTACACTTTCTCTTGAGCAAAGACGTGTGAAATTCACACACCAGGGTAAGGAGGTTGGGGTAGCTCCTTTTTCAGTGCCGCCTATGATTTCCCAGGAATATCTGGTACCCGAATAATCGCACACCTTGGATGAAGCTGTGAGCATCCAGAAGTGTACGCAGGAATTGGACCCGGGCCCTCCAATTAGTAGTCTAGCCCTCTACCCACTGGAATACTACGTCCCAACACGAAGGAACAGATTAATTATTTCTACATTCTCAAGTTATACGCACACGAAAGTTTAATGAACTTAATTTTCACCTTTTTAGGGATTGTACCTTTGAGCTTTTTTACACTTTCTGGCCACGTATTTTGATGAAATATTTTTACACTTTCTTATTATTCAGGGAAAAAGTATTTAACATTTTTACGGTCTCAATTTATAAAACAGAGCTCACGATGTACCGGAGGCATTAATATTGCTTTACGCCTTTTCCTCCAAGTTATCACTGCGGTAACGAATGATCTGTTTGGACGTAATTAGTTCCTTGAGGTGTTTCACACTGAATCGCTAATAATTAACGGATAGAGTGGTACTCGTTCCGTCGGGTCTTTAAAACCGGGAGCTTGAGTGTGTTATCGGAATGGCAATTTTCCCTCCAGTTTTGCGTGGCGGCTGCGAGTGTTAAGGGTCTCTGCGAGGCGGGCGTCTGGCCGGGCAAAGCGCCGCCTTCCGACCCGCTGACTCGGTCAAATTGCGACTTTCAACACTTCCGAGCATTCCTCCCTTCCGAAAACCTGTTGAAAAAAATAAAATCAGTGTGAAAGTCCATGAATTTATTTTCCGCCCTTGAAAATATTTATGTGCTTATAGAACAAGTTTAAATAGGCCACGCCCGCTTTGAAAAAAAAGTTAACACCTATATTAATTTTCGACGGTGCTTTAAAATTTACTGCTTGACATTGTGATGTGCGTGAGGACACGTGCGGTTGCTGGGCGCAGAATGAGGTCCTCTGGGGTCGAGGGTCCGCTACACGCGTGGGGGGGTTCTGCGGAGACGGGCCGCTGGTTTTGAACCCCGAGCGAGCGTTGGATTCCCGCACACAACTGGAGGAGCATCTGATGGAAGGGCACTCGCCACCGAGGATGACCATATGGTTTCCTTGGAGGGCGCTAAGATTCCTTATGCCGCTCGTACTTAGTACATTCTCCTCAGAATTCATCCGAGGGCACCGCACTCACTTTTATCCTGGATAATTGGCATTTATGTGTCAATGAACCCGCTTATCTTTTTTCCCACCAGTTTTGGTGAATCCAACTCGTGATCCATCGCTCTTTTTCGTCCGTTTCAAATAAGAATTAAGGTCGTTCCTATGCCTTAAAATTGCTTTCGTCATTCAAGTGTGTCCAAATTGCGTGGTTGTCTTTTGCCTATTGATCGTAATGTATCAAGCGATATGGGAGGTGATAATTTCCATCAATTGACAGAGATTTCAATGCGCGGCGTGCCGAGGGCTTCTGGAGCCTTCCTCAACTCCGCTCTTCCGGGAGAGGAACGTATTCTTGCTGTCGATCAAGACAGGGAGGGGAGGTGAAATTCCTTCGCCGGCCCCTGCTCCTCTCTTGCCTGAGACGTGAATAACTAATGGGCGTCGGTCTCCGAGAATGGGGAGGGAGAGGGGTTGGGGAAGGAAGGGAGGGGGTGGGGGATAGCATCTCGGGCTATCATCTCGATAAGGGTTTCAGCCACGGGGAAGCAGGTTGTTCCCGCAGAGTTTATCGTGGACGATGGAGATTAAAGGCTGGAACATTCATCATTGGACGGGCAGACTAACGCTCGCCGAATGTCCTTCAGCCGCCGAAACATTTCATTGGGTCCGAGTCGAAAGGAATAAAAGGAATCCCGTCCCAAACCTGACACCTCCCCGGCCCACGCTGACGGCGAGAGAGCTCAAAGGAGCCCGAGAAAATTGTGCGTGTGACAATCCATTAAAGCGACCCATGTAAACAATGCCGATCGAAAGGGGTGAATAACATTTCAGAAATGCACAATAGGCGCTAAAAGGTTGGCTGATACCAATGGATTTGTACATGCTAAAGAAGGCTAAAACATGGGAAATCGTTTCAAAGAGATTGTTCCAAAGGATGCCTCTTCAGTATTCAATTGGGTTGAAAATGGAATTTTTTTTTGTACACACTACGCTACGATTTTAAATCCTATTTAGCTTTTGGAAGAGAACGTTTTTTATTGATTCTGCTTTAAGCCTTGAAATTCGATTATCTTATCGCCTTTTATTTCAAACTTTTCCGAAACATAGTATGCTTAAACTAACCGGTATAATTGCAACAGTTTTATATTTATCATTCACCTTGGGGACGATTTTTTGGGGAGAAGTTTTCACCATTTGCATTCAAAGCGATAGATGACGTTATTTTTTCTGGGAGAAACAGATGCAAGCGGATAGTTAGGCTTCTTGTAAAGGTTTTCCTGTATACATTTACAGTGAATTGAATTCAACGTGATTTTTGAGACAGTTATGATGATTCATTAATTTCTTAAACTACATTTAAAAAAGTGTAATTACCATGCTTGTTCTATTATAGCCATTAAAGATCACTGATAAGAAGCTATGTGAATGTGCAGGTAGATAACGGTGTCTCAGTGGTTGCACTGAGACAAGACATGACCACTAACGGCATGTTATACTTTCAATATTTCAGTGTGCAATGTTATATAACTGCAACCTAAAAATTATCCGTAAACATCTACAAGGACATTTCACAGAATATATTCAGTAGCCAATCATTTAAATAGAAAGGAACCTTTCAGAGAGAAGTTCGGCTTTGTCACTCACTGCTCCTATTGAGGTGACGAATTTTGCAATTGGGAAAATTAGTGGTGAAGTACACAACATCTATTCGAGAAACGAAGCCAGTCATTACAGATAATTATTACCATCACGAAGGGAATGAAGACTATGGCGGAGTGTACTTGAGGATTTGGATGGCTCAAGATGTCTGTCCGGATTGTCGAGGCGATGTGGCTTTTGCGTTGCCCTTATATAGCGCAAGGCGCGGCGGGACCGTTGGGCCAGCGCCCTCTGTGAGGGAGAGGAGAGCAGTGGCCCCGTGCAGTCGGGGCCACTGCTCCCTTTTGAAGGCCCACCTCGCCATGGGGCCGCACGCCATCGTGGCAGGATATCGCGGGACGCATCGCTCGCCGCCCCCGCGCACTCTCCCGCCGGGGCGTCAGTGGCGGGGTGGGGGCCACCTTATCCCGAGGGCCAATCAAAAGGGGCCACCCCGTGATCCTGTCATTGACATGGATCCACACGTGAGCCGACCCCGGGCCTCCGCGTCTCGTCGCGCTCCTTTCACTCTTGCGGTCTCTTCGAAGCAGAGTGTGTGTGCGTCGACGAGTTCATCCCCTTTTCCATCTTCCCAATTCCCTCCCTCCGTTCAAACTCTTCATCGAGGATAAAATTTTCATTTTTATGGCGGAATTACTTTTTTTTAGTTTCATACTTATGAATGTTCACCACATAAGGCATTGATATGCACATGAATGTGTGACATTGTCATTTAACCAACTTTCACCGTTCGGATGTTTTAGTGCTATATCCATGTGTGTTGCTCGCATTTAATGACCAGGTAATAAATTAATGACTACCTCAGTCACAAAATTTGTCTCCTTATGGAGATGTAACTCTTAACATACTATGTCCCTGTTGACAATTTAAGAATAAATTTCTGCGAGGTGGTAATTTAAAAAATTACGATGAGTCCTCATGGGTTTAGTTAAAATAATGTATTAGATAGAAGCGCTTGCAGTTACTTCATAAATTTTGGTGTGTGAGTCATGTTCAGTTTTCAAATCATACACCAACAGGCAATAGGAAAGAAAAGAATGCGCGTAGAACAGAAACGTTATGAAAAAGAAACACTTACCAAGAGGTACTCCCATTTCTCATTGAACTTCAGGGTTCAGCAGTGCTGATAATTTCTCTTAAATCTAGTTTTTCTTGCCGTTAAAAGCTATTTGACCAAATTACATCATGCATGGTTGAATTTAATTTAATTCATCCCTCAAATCCATTCCAATTCATTAGAAAAATAGGATATCTTGAGGGTTAAATTTATGGCCTCGGTACGTTTTTTTCATAGTTTTCGATGAAGCTTAGAATCAAATCAATAAAAAGCCGATAGATATTGAGATAAAGAGGCTTTCATGTGAAATCCTGACTTGAATCCTGTCTGTCATCTGAAGACACCAATATGGCCATCTTCAAAACTTATCTTAAATTCAAAAACTCTAAAGTACATATATTTGATGTTTCGAGCGCAAGACCTCCATCTTCTGAATGATGTTCTCGGGCGAAGGGCGTAGAGACCTCTGGGGAGGGGTGTGGGGGTGAAAAAGTTAAGGGACGAAATATAAACGGACAAAGGAATGGGATGGCCTCAGTTGGGTGATTTTAATCGGCGGTGTTCAGGCGGGGAGGTTTAAATGATTTTAGTACCCAAATGTGGGCCATCTCGCGTGTTAAGGTGCTATTTCAACATGAAACGCACTCTTCGTATTATTTATGAAATTGCGCGATTGTTTTCTCTACTATCTGTCCCTCTTAAGTACTCACTCTTTTCTCCTTTCGTAGGTGAAATAGCTCCATAACGCCACATCCTGGTCAAAGATTAGGGACTATTGGTTACAAGAATCCCCCGAAGATTTCAGTTTAATTTACCTTTCATAGATAACTCGAGTAATTAAAAGCATCTACCCCGCAAAGAGAAAGGTCCGTTGTTCAACTACAGCTCAAGGAAACCTTTTTGCACTTGTGATCTGCTCGAGTCCTCGTACTCTAGGTGGAGGAAAAGTTACCTAGGCATCGAACCAGAAACCTTTGGGTTGCCAGGACCGGCTTGTCACCGCCACGTCACTCGGATCGGTTAAAAAAATATGCATATAATATATATATATATATATATATATATATTTATTTATTTATATGTGTGTGTGTTTATGTAAATAATTACATATATATATATATATATATATATATATATATATATATATATATATATTTATTTATATACATATATATTTATGAGGACATATATATGTATTATTATTATTATTAGGTAATCTACTGGTTAAGGCAGGTTTTTGGATGGACATAGCTACTAAATAAATATTTTGTGATTCCTAACAAAATACAAAATCCAGTACCCTACTCTACATCAGACCCATCTTCATCTCTGAATAATTTCTTCCTCACTTCATCCCGTCCAACATCCCTATCCTGTTCCTTTCCTTTCCTCGTTTGCCTAACATTCTGCCCTCTATTACAGTCTTCAACATCCCACTGCCGGTCAATACCCCCTTCATCCACTTTTCCTGCCTCCATAGGATTTCTCCCAACAAACGCCTCTCTTCGCCCACCATACCTAGTACTTCCTCATTTGTTTTCTTCTCTGTTCATTTCACCTTCTCCATTCTTCTCCACACCCACATTTCAAAAGCCTCCAGTCTACGTCTATCCTCCTTCTTCAATGACCACGTTTCCGCACCATACATAGCTACGCTCCATATCTAAGTTTTTACGAGTCTTTTCTTAATATCCTTGCTCAAAGTCCCTCTCATCAACCCCCTCGTCCTAGTGAAAGCCTCTTTTCCTTGCGCAATTCTTCTCATTACGTCCCTACTACTTTGACCGTGTTGGTCCAAAACACTTCCGAGATACGTAAACTGTTCTTCCTGCTCCAGTTTTTTCCCTCCTATTTTAATGTTTAGCTTAGCCTTTTTCTCTCTAGAAAATCGCATAACCTTTGTTTGATTAATATTGATTCTCACCCTATACCTGTCGCACTGAATTTCCAATTCGCTCAGCAATGCTTGCATTGCATACTATATACATAAATATATGTATATACAGGTATACTTGTGTATGTATATTACATGTGTATGTATATATACATAAATATATACTATATTCCTAACTTGATGGCTGTTTCACATATTAAAGGCCGTATCTATATTTACTTTTAAGGCTGACCTTTGCATACTCAGTGTCGACGATTTAGCACATAACGGAGCAGCGACGAAAGTAAAAAATATTTTGTCGTCAATTTTACCGTGCATATATTAATATATATCCTTTGCAACTTTTCGATTACTTTAAAGGTTGAATAAAAACGTTCCCACTCCCTTTTGGCTTTCTATTTCCGTCCATTGGAGTGATCTATTTTTGCAAATATTTACGAGCCTTTCCAAGATTTGGGATCATTTGTTCTCTATTTTGAAGTTGGATGATTTCCAAGAAAATCCCTATAGGTGACATAGCGCTTAAAAAGGACTCCTCTTGGACAAAATAACGGTGGTTGTTATTGTGAACATGGAGGCTATTGCTTTTCATATGGGCCATCTCCCTTATTCGACTTGAATTTAAATTCGAAAATTTATCGATTTGTCAATGAAATATGCATGCATTGGCGCAATGATGTTTAGCACCGAATTTAAGGTAACCCATTTTCTACATATACTTACTTTTTTGTAGCTGTTCCTCAGCTTTAGAGTGATAGGCAAAATTTATCAGAGTTTTATCTTACGTTTTCACGATTAAAAAAAAAGACGTTTCTATGGCCTCAAATCTCGTCATAGACGTTGACGTAACTCTCCCGCACATGTCCATAATATAAACACACACTCACACCGACTACTCCTGCTGTCCTCGGATCGTTTTTTTGAGACCAAATTCCTCTTTTCTCCCGAGATTCATGCGCCGGGAGGAAATCAAAACCGCATTTAAGCAAAACACTCGGCAGTTTTTTTTCCCGGAGCTTCTGTCGAATGACGTGACTTAAAAATGAGGCATCTAGGAAACAGTGGGTCGGCTCTATTCCCCCCCCCCCACCAAACTCCTCGATATTTATTCCACTTTTCCTGTCACAATCCTTTCGGGATGGAATGCATAAGTCGATTTAGTAGCGTGCGGGTAAGTGGTGGATGGGGGTGGGGAAGGTAGAGCGGGGGAGGGAGGAGGGGGTGGTATCGTTTCCTCCTCCACCCCCTTTTCATTTTGCTCGCCCTCTCCTGACTGCAGTTGCTCAAATATGCCGTCCAAGGGGAAGAAAAGCATGCATTAAGGTTTTTTTTGAAAAGGAGTAGTTGTATTTGGGTCGAGTCCTTTGACGGCGGGCCTCGCCACCACCTTCTCCTCGTCGCCCGCTTGCTTTGGAGGATGAGGTGGGCGCGGTATTTATACCGTGCATACGTTCACGAGGACATGGGTGAACGTGTGTTTCTCTTGCAAGTTAACGATCCTAAGTCCACACACGTGCTGCCTGGTGTATGTATACATCTGCAAGGTTTGTATGAATAGTATCGGTATCAGTTATATCCCTGACGTGTGTGCATGAAGTGCTGAATTACGACTGTCGTCTGTTAAGTTTGCGTATGCTCGCAGATCGTTGAATTTCATTGAAAATCAGGCTATGT